>NC_045450.1:12380126-12412707 GCF_002776525.5 Piliocolobus tephrosceles
AGGTGTTGGAGAGGATGTGGAGAAATAGGAACACTTTTACACTGTTGGTGGGATTGTAAACTAGTTCAACCATTATGGAAAACAGTATGGCAATTCCTCAAGGATCTAGAACTAGATGTACCATATGACCCAGCCATCCCACTACTGGGTATATACCCAAAGGATTATAAATTATGCTACTACAAAGACACATGCACACGTATGTTTATTGCGGCACTATTCACAATAGCAAAGACTTGGAATCAACCCAAATGTCCATCAGTGACAGACTGGATTAAGAAAATGTGGCACATATACACCATGGAATACTATGCAGCCATAAAAAAGGATGAGTTTGCATCCTTTGTAGGGACATGGATGCAGCTGGAAACCATCATTCTTAGCAAACTATCACAAGAAGAGAAAACCAAACACCGCATGTTCTCACTCATAGGTGGGAACTGAACAATGAGCTCACTTGGACTCGGGAAGGGGAACATCACACACTGGGGCCTATCATGGGGAGGGGGGAGGGGGGAGGGATTGCATTGGGGAGTTATACCTGATATAAATGATGAATTGATGGGTGCTGACGAGTTGATGGGTGCAGCACACCAACATGGCACATGTATACATATGTAACCTGCACGTTATGCACATGTACCCTAGAACTTAAAGTATAATAAAAAAAAAATAATAATTCTATATTGGTAGCTTCAGCCTGTAGGGACGCTAGAGAGTTGTTGATTTGTGCTTTTCTTATAGGTGATTCTTAAAAGTCTGTTGATATAAAGGGGATGGCAGTTTCGCATGTTACCCCTTGTGTGCAGTTCGGGTGTGTGTGTGTGTGTGTGTGTGTGTGTGTGTGTGTGTGTATGCACGTGCACGCAGCCTCCTGGCGGTTCACCTGTTGCCTCCCATCTCTGCTCTGCAGCCAGAGTGACTGAAGTGTGAGCTGGACCAGAATCTCTCTTGCTTAAATCCCTCAGAGGTTTCCCCCTTTGGAGCACAGACCAAAGCCATTCTCATCTCCCTCATGCTTCAGGCTCTTCCCAAACGCCTCATCCATCCCTGTCCTCCGTGGACTTTTCACAGCCTGAACTGTCTAATGAATTGTGCTGACTGCTGTGTGGAGGCTCTGTCCTGGTGGGTTGTATGCTTTGCGAGCCCCGGGGCTTCCTCTCCCCTGGCACCTGCAGAGAGTCTCACTACTGAGTGGAATGTAGTGCAAATCTGTGGAATAAACATAGGCATAACTAGTGTGCATTTGTGGAATGGAGCAGTCAGCCCCTCACTCCAGGCGAGGGCTGCTCAACACCCAAACCGCCGTGCCCTCAGCGGGGTTTCCACAGAGCCCAGAATGTTTCTCCGCCAGGTACTGGGCTGGGGCGGTTGTTGCAGGATACTATTGGAGGTTCCCAACAACCCCACCCAGGGAAGCTTCTCTTGTCCCCATTTTCCAGGAGGGAAGTAAGGCCCAGATAAGTGGAGTGGTTTATTCTCGGGCACACAGCTGAGTCAGAGCTCAGGCCCGGCAGACCCAAGTCTTGTTCAGTCTTTAAAGTGAAAAACAAACAAACAAACAAACAAAAAACACTTATTTAGAATGAGGAAGTAAATCGCAACAGATGATCTTTATTTGTTGTTTAGAGATGGGGTCTCGCTCTGTCACCCTGGCTGGGGTGCAGTGGCGCAATCACGCCTCACTGCAGCCTCTCCCTCCCGGGATCGGGCAATCCTTCCACTTCAGCCTCATGAGTAGTTGGGACAACAGGAGCATGCCACCACGCCCAGCCACTTTTTAAATATTCTGTAGAGATGCGGTCTCCCTGTGTTGCCCAGACTGGCCTTAGTTTCCTGGGCTCAAGCGATCGTCCTGCCTTGGCCTCCTGAGTTACTGGGATTATAAGCATGAGCCACCATACCCAGCCTTACAAATTATCGTTGTTAAAGAGCTGATACATACCACAAATACCACAGAATCCAGACAAACATCATAGTTTAATTAATCAACCATCAGGCACATTTCTGTGATCCCTTTTCTTCTACATTTTTAAGCTGCATACTCTGATAGCCTGTTTAGAAGACAGTACTGTTACATCATTTTCTGTACAGAGAGTAGAAAGATAATTCAGTCGTTCTTCCAGCATGGTGGAACAAAAACTTTCCAGTATTTTGCTTGAAATTTTAAAAGCAATTATATGAAAGACTTTTACAGTGAACACCTGTATACCTACCACTTAGAGTCTACCATTAACATTTTGCTGTACTTTATCATCGTTTTTTATCCATCTATGCATGCATCCATCCAGCCATTCATTCATTCATCTGTCCATTTTATCTTTTTGGGGATGCATTTCATAGTAAATTGCAGATATCGGTACATGTTTCTTCCAAAATACTTCAGTATGCACATAGAACTTTACCATCACCCCAGAATGGCCCTTTATGCCATTTCCTGGTGTTCCCCACTCCACCCTCCCCAAGGCGTTCACTGTTCTGATTTTCTTTCCACCACAGACGTGATAGTTTCTTTCTTTTGATTTAAAATTGCGTGATTGTTATGTTGATTTTTTGAAAGGTTAACAAGTCATGTACGTGGTAAAAATTTATAAGGTCTAAAGTTTTACAGATAGGAATAAATCCTCCTGTCTCCTCTGACACTTGCTTCTCAGTGCCTTCCCTCAAAGGCATCCATGGCTAGGCGGTTCTTACGTGTCTTTATGGAAATGGTTCCTGCATATAGACACGTGTGTCTCCTGACACGCTACTTCTTCATGAGGATAGTAGTTCACCTGACACATGGTTTTGTGTCTAGCGTTTGTAATTTGACATTATATCTTAGAGATCTTCTCCTCCTGAGAGGGGATGCCTGCTGTTCTTTTCGTAACTGCACAGCCTGGCTGTGACTGTGCTGTATTTTATATAACCATTTCGTTCCTTGTTTCCAGGCTTTCATTACCCTAAGTGGTGTTGCAGCAAATGTCTTTGTATCCTTATCTCTGTGCTTATGTTGTCCATCACTCTTTATTTCTTGGAAAGAAAGTAGATGTCCATTCTTAGTGAATTAGTAAGTTCAATTATTTCCCCATGCCCTTTGCCTCCCACCCCTTCCCTGCTCCAGCCATTCATTCATCCATCTGTCCGTTTTTACATCCGCCTGTCTATCCATCCAATGGGAACATTCACTGAGCAGTCAGATGTGCCTGCCTACCACCTTGGACTCTGAGAATATTGTCCTCGACACCCTCATTATCTTTTGGGAAAAACAAATATGTCAAAAACTAATTCACAGAAGTGTGATAGTCTATATTTGTGTGAGGTTTCAGGGCTGCCCAGAGGATAAAATAAAAACTCTTTAAGGCTCTTATTTGCCAAGTTTTTACTCCTAGCAAAGGAGTAAAACCTTGCTAGGTTTTACTAGCAAGTCCTTGACCTCGGCTGTTTTTAAAAACCACAGAGAACAGAGAACAAAAACAACAAAACAAAAACCACAGAGATATGATACCTCTAGTTGTATGTTTGTAAATCAAATGAAAAAACTAACAGAGAACCCTGAAAGTGCTCCAGAACTGGGCTGGCTTTGTCCTGAAGGGCATGGATAGTCCAGTCCAACTTTATGATCATATCATCAGGCCTGAGCCTGTTGCTTGGCTTGACCACCCAAGCTGAGAGACAGAACTGTGCCATTTCCCGTTATGTTCCTTATTAAAAGATGAGATGAGAAAGCAAGCTCATTGGTGGAATGGAAAAGTCATTTTTTTGGCAGTAAAAAGGGAGAGCTAATTGCATAAGGGCAGGCTATTTGAAAACAGGGATGAGTGAGAAAGCAACTCTGGAAAACAAATTATGGCTGTCTCTTCATGATTGGAACAAAGATTTGCTGCCTCCATAGCATCTTCCTTGTTGCTTTTCTTTGGAGCAGTGAATCTGAGAACCTGGTAATTAGAAGGAAGAAAATAAGATTCTCTTTCTTTGATTTTTTTCTTTTGTCTCCAAACTATCTTATCCTTCCCATGCATCAAGATTTTGAATTTGCTACAAAGCAGTCTAAAAATCTGTTGGCATTTCAGGGTGGAAACATAGTGTATCTTATGGTTCGTTTGTTCATTCATTCATTCATTCAGTGTGTTAATTCGGTGCCTACATGTGCTGGGTTCTTGGCCAGGCTGCAGTGTGTCATGGTGAACAGGTGGGTGTGGTAAGCACATATAGAGCTCTCTGAGCTCACAAGGAGGGTTCCAATCTGCAGATAACCAGCATGGAGTCATTACAGGCTGAGGAATGTGAAACGTAGAGGGTTGCATTGGAGACACTGTTTAGTTGTGGTGGTCTGGGAAGGTGCCTCCTAGGAATTCATATTTTAGCTGAGTCTCAGATGAGAAGAGCTAATCTTACAGAGAGGCTGAGGAAGAGGAGAAGGAAGCTGTAGCTTGCAATAATACTTGCTTCACAGATTGTTTGAGGATTTACTGTGAGACCGTGAAGTCCTTGGCACATAGTAATTGTTCGACACATGCTGGCCTCCCCCCTTGCCTTTGTTGATTCTTTTGAATAGGGCAATCAGAGGCTGGTTGTCATGAGGTAGACAAGGAAGAAATCAAGGTTTACAGAAGCCACGTGACTTCTCAAACCATCAGAGGAAGCCCAGGATTAGAACTTAAAACGTCTGCATTTCCATCTGTTCCTGAGAGCTTATGTTCCTGAGGCTCAGAGTCTGGAGGCTGACCTGTGTACCCAGAGATGGAAAAGGACCTGGGACTTCCTAGGGGCAAAGCCTCCTAAGTCATCCTGCAGTAGCAACAGCAAAATAAAATCAGAAAACCACCAAGCTTTAAGAAGGCTCAAGGTTTTAGACCCAGTTGTACATCTGTATATGTCTACTTTGGAGCTATTGAGTCCTTTCAGACTTTCTTCATCCATCAGAGGTCCGTTTACCAGCTAAGGCTCTTGAGTATGAATAGGGTTACTTCATTTTCTGGGCATCCCAGAGGCAAGATGTGAAGAACGGAGACTTTGTAGTGGGAGGCAGTATAGCTTAGCAGTTAGAAGTGCAGGCTCTGGATCCAGACCACCTGCATTTGAACTCCACCTATGCTACTTACTAGCCGAATGACCTTGGGCAAGTTACTTTTATGAAGTATATATCACTGTATGTGAAACTACCCCAAAACTTAATGGCTTTTAAAAAGATGGCTATTTTTAAATCTCTCATGATTCTGTGGGCTGACTGAGCTCAGCTGGGTGGTTCTTCTGCATCATGTGGTGTCGACCAGGGCTTGACTGAGCTGGACATCCAAGATAGCACTCTCATTTATCTGGCAGTTGGTGCTGGCAGCCCACTGGGACCTCAGATGGGATTATTGATCAGAATACCTCGTGTGGCTTCTCCACCTGGAGAAAGCCTGAGCACCTGAAGTCACTGGGGCTGAGTGAGAGGCTGCTGAGTAGACTTAGAGATTTGATTTGGGGTCCTGACATCTTTACTTTCTCTGTGTTTATTCACAGTGATCTCTCTTGTCCTTGCCCATGAAATCAGGAGCACACCTCTGCCCACCCGCTGTGGAAGAGCTTTGTGGAGTGGGCAGCCTTTGATGATACTGGTGGTGGCGGTGTCATTCTTGCACACCCCTCAGGACTAGAAGTGAGGGCAGCTGCAACGATGGAAGGGTTCCCTGTTCATCTTCACTGCCCCCTTACCCGGACCCTTATTGTGCTAATAGGAGGAGGTGTAATTTTTTTTTCTATGCCTCTGGCAAATTGGCTGATTTTCTTTTTTTCTCCCTCTTCTGTCTTTCCTTTTTATTTAAATAAACATTTATTCAGCACATAATGGATACTTTTCATTCTTTTTGGCAGAACCTCTAGTGTCTTCCCAGGTTTGAGGACTTGCCAGTCAAAGTGGCAGGGTGGACCTGTGTCAGAGTTCCACATGGCACTGGGGTCAGAGTTTCATGACTAGGGAGAGAGCTGTTGTCCTGGCCTGTACCTGCTCCCCACCTCCCCCAACAACCCAGGAAATCCTGAGTCAGGGGAGATGATGGAAACTTCTTTGCTGATGCAGCCCAGAAGTGGATTCCCTGTTGGTCTCATCTACCATTTCACATCCTTGTGTGTACAGCACCGAGGGTGTTTGCTCCGGCATGATTCAGGAATCCTGGCTGCTCTGTTGCTCTAGTAACAGCATCTGCCTTTCCTTGGACCTAAAGACTGCCACGTGAGTGCCCAGACCACAGGCATAGGGTGAGCTGCCTTCTCTGCAGGGTCAGGGAGAGGCGAATAGAGATAGTCATGTTGCTTATGGCTGGTTTGTGCCCCATATCGAGGGTAAACTAAAGAGAAGTCTGCATCCCAGGGATGTGTTCTCCAAGATTCCCCAGACTTCAGGAGGTCACAGGGGATGTTTGTGGCCAGTATCAGTAGAAAGCTGATTTTTCTTACAAAATAATCTCTTCTCCACACTCTTTATTGTCAGAATATAAAATAAAATCAGCTCTCTAAAGGGCTGCTGTCAAGTCTAGCTAATATCTGGCTGCAGTCTTGAAAGACAGTGAGAAAAGACAAAATTTGATGTTGAGTAAGCTCGGCCTTTAAATATTATCATGCATTTGCTACAGTGCTTGGCCTTGTTATCAAGTTATGTTCCACGGAGATTAGAAAGTTCCCAAATTCTTTTTCCAAGCAGCCTCCCTGGTACTCACGTAGGCACACAAAATCTCCTGGTTTACTGATCCCAATAATGCCACGTAATTAGAAGAAAAGCCTCTAAGTCAGAAGGATTGAACAACTCCTGGGTATGCATATCCACTATTCAAAATGTTCCCTGAAAATCACCACCCCTGAAGGGACTTTTACCTACACAAAAGATACCTTGTTCCAGAATTAGTCATTTTTGAAGAAGCTCTTTGTTTTCTGTAATTGTAGATTAATGTCTGTCCGTAAAAAATCTGCCTTGTCTTTCACCTTGGTCTTTTTGGTTGCCTTCTGCCTGTGCTCTGTGGGGTAGATACAGCAAGACGCTCTTGTGATTGAGTTTTCTGGGTGCAAACTCTGTTCACTTCCATTTGGAAATGAGGCTGCATTTAAAGGCAGTGGCGATTGTGTGTAGCATTGGAACTGGTGTCCTGATGGCCTGTGAGTCCCCCTCCAGCCTGCTCACTTGATCCCCATAGCATGTCCAGAAGAGCCTTTCCCAGCCTCAGTGCTGAGGGGGAAACCCAGAGAAGAGGAGTGGCCTGCTGGTGTCCTGGCCATTTTTTTTTTTTTTTCTGAGACGGAGTCTCGCTCTGTTGCCCAGGCTGAAATGCAGTGGCCGGATCTCAGCTCACTGCAAGCTCCGCCTCCCCAGTTTACACCATTCTCCTGCCTCAGCCTCCCAAGTAGCTGGGGCTACAGGCGCCCACCACCTCGCCCTGCTAGTTTTTTGTATTTTTTTTAGTAGAGAAGGGGTTTCACCGTGTTAGCCAGGATGGTCTCGATCTCCTGACCTCGTGATCTGCCCGTCTCAGCCTCCCAAAGTGCTGGAATTACAGGCTTGAGTTACCACACCCGGCGTCCTGGTCATTTCTGCTGGGCTCCACATGGATGTAAAAAGGGAGAATGGGTGTTGTCTAGAAGGTGACATGGCCTTAGAACCCTTTCTTTGCCCTTTTCCATCCCTGATGCGTAACTGTTTGGAAGGCACTATCTCTGCCACCTTGCTTTCTGGATTTGAGTGCAACGCATGGAGTGGGATGAGGTGGAAAGGGTATTTGATTACTTAATAATGTGATATGCACTTAAATTAATATATATCTGCTTATGGTTATGCAGTTAATATATCTTCATTGTAGAAGGTACAGAAAAGTTCAAAATAGAAAATACAAATTCTCTTAATTTTTTTTTTGGAATAGGGTCATGCTCTGTCACCCAGGTTAGGGTGCAGTGGTGTGATCATAGGTCACTGCAGCCTTGAACTGCGGGACTCAAGTGATGCTCCCACGTCAGCCTCTGGAGTAGGTGGGACTACAGGCTTGTGCCACCATGCCTGGCTAATGTTTTTTTCCATTATTTTTAGGAGAGACACGATCTTGCTATGTTGCCCAGGCTCGTCTTGAACTCCTGGGCTCAAGCGATTTGCCCACCTCAGCCTCCCAAAGTGTTGGAGTTACAGGCGTGAGCCACTTCCAGCCTCCACTGTTGATTGAAGGAGAGCCTTCTAATGTGTCCTAACCTTCAGTTTCTTCATTTCTTCTTGAAGCCTTCAAGACTACTTCAATCTTACTTCCTTTTTTCACCTTTTAGCTGACTTTTCCTGTTTGCTGAGGGTTTATAGCAGAACAGCTCTGAAGTTGGACAGATCCATTTCCTAAATGTGTGAACTTGGGCAAGTTTTACAGCCTCCCTGAGCCTCGGTTTCCTCATCTGTAAAGTGGGGAGAATCATACCTGTCCTCAAGTTCACTGTGAAGCTTGCTGGGGATTGCGGGTAGTGTGGGAACCCCGAGAGGTGAACGGTGTGAAGTCAATGTCCTCTTTTTTCCCTTCACTACCCCTCACCCTTCTCTGTTCCACTTGGTTTCTCTTAGTCGATCCTCCTTCTTAAAATTCTAGCCAATTTAATTTCTAGCAGATCAAAAAAAGAAGCTCATTCCCTTGGTATGAGAAAAATATCAACATTTATTGAACGTCTACTACTACTGGGCATTTTGCTGTCTGCTTTACGTAATAATTGCAATCCTTGTGACAGCTGTGAGAATCAGTTTCCTATCTGAGGGGGAGCTGAGGGTGGGTAGCTTACTGGGGGTCACGTGTACCTGTGAATGCCTGCCTGCCCTCACCCCCACCTCCACAGTGTGTGGTAAGGACCCCTAAGCGGTACTGGTGGTGGGCTCCACCACGCTACACAGATTAGTTTCTCTCTTCTAGTCATTATCTCATGTGGCCCTTCTGAGTCAGAAGAAGAAGCCGTATTCTGCTGCCTCAAATTGCTCATACATTATGAGGGGAAAGGATGGAGCCGTTGTGGGGGTGACTTTGGCCTTTTGTGTTTACCTAGTGGGTGTGTCTGTGTGTGCGATGTTCATCATGGTGACAATGGATGTTTTTTCCATTGCACCTCTGATAACTTGCATATCAGATCCTAATGAGGCCTTTACGGCTCCAAAATTACATGGTCTTACATGCCTGTGATTATCTCAGTAGGATTAACAGTCCCTTGTCCCTAAAGATAATTGAGATCTCTCATGCTGGCATATTTTTATTGCTGCAACATCCTCTCCAACCATCCCTCCACACAGTCTCTTACTGTTTTCCAGTGACTGCTTTTTCACTTCATTCTGAACAGGAAATACTCAGGGATCTCTGAGAGGCAGAATTCTTCTGTGATTATGCAAACCATGGTAACCATGATGCGTTTTCTCTCCCCTCTCCCCCTTCTCCTGATGGTAGGTGCCTGGAGATTTGAGTCAAACGTCCGAAGACCAGAGTTTGTCGGATTTTGAAATGTAAGTCCACAGCCTGTGCTCACAAGGGGTCCTTTAGAAACTGGACTCTGTTGTTGGCTTCTTTCCCAGAAGACCACAGAGAAACAGAAATTACTGTTCAGACCCACACCAGGTTGATGTGGTTCTTGTAGAGCTAGTAGGAGTCGTTCTCTACAGCCTCAGTCCGGCCCTCAGATATGTTTTATCTCCCCCTTGGGTATTTAAAAACTTTTTTTTTTTTCTTGGCTGACATTTAGAAGTTGGAAGCTATCACATAAAAATACAAATTTCCTTTATTTTCTTTAAAAATTAGATGTTTGTCCCTGTGAGGCCACAGTCTGCTGGAGCTGAGTAAAAGCTGTCCCCTGTGCACAGGGCACGTGCTGTCCAATTGACCGCAGTCCCCGCTTTTTGCTGTTGCCTGGAAGTGACCGACTTCACTCATTGTATTATCTGTGTGGCCCTTGGGTTATTGGAAACAACAGTAGTCGGTGCCTTGGTCGGATTTTTGATTGGATTAGATTCGATTTGGTGCCTCTGCTGAGCACCCCTAGGGAGAGGTTAGTTGGTCATCAGACTATTTTTTTTTGAGACATAATCTCTGTTGCCCAGGCTGGAGTGCAGTGGCACGATCTCAGCTCATTGCATCCTCCGCCCACCAGGTTCAAGTGATTCTGCTGCCTCAGCTTCCAAGTAGCTGGGATTATAGGCGCACAGCACCACACCTGGCTAATTTTTGTATTTTTTACTAGAGATGGGGTTTCACCCTGTTGACCAGCCTCATCTCAAACTCCTGACCTCAGGTGATCCACCCACCTCAGCCTCCCAAAGTGCTGGGATTACAGGCAGGAGTCACTGCACCCAGCTGGTTTTTGTTCAGGATTTCTTGGGCTTTGGACAAATAGATCCCTTAGGCTGGTAAAGGAAATGGGATAAGCTCTCTCCTCTCTCATTCAGCTCTGGTGAGTTTAAAGTTCAGCACCCCTTGGGAAGAAAAGCCCCTTCTAGAGCAGGCAGGCCTGGGCCTTGGAAAGAGCATTTCTTCAGAACCAGGCTGGCCTGCATTGAAATCTCAGGCGTCAGTCCAGCCATTTGACCTCACTGGGCATCACTTTCCTAATCTGTGAGGTGAAGGTCCTGATGGGAACCTTGCGGGGCTTGTGGTGGCAGTAAGAGTGACATTATGAAAGCCAAGAGGGCATCACAGAGCTACTTGTGTTGGGGCAACTGCTGAGGTCGGGGGTGGAGGTGGCCGTTAGGCTGATAGGGTGGAGAGGCCGAGGTTGGGTGAGAGGTGACGAATGAAAATCAAAGGTGAATTTGCCTGCCGTGGGCTTGTGGGTGGGGGGAGCACAGCATGAAGAGGCTCCTGGAATGCAGTCCAGTGGAGGGCAGCGGTGGGAAGAAACTGGGAAGAGAGGAGAGAGCCACAGAGGAGAGTCCCAGACACAAGGCTGGACGCACTCATTATGAAAGCAAGAATTCACCCAGGTCCTGCTGCAGGCGGGTGTCCGGGCAGGTCCCCGATAGAGGGGACCAATTAGCCATGGTCCCTGCCCTCAAGTGGTCTCTGCCTGATCCAGGCCACGTTGTCTCTTCCCAGAGATTTGGAACCTCCCCCAACCAGTTTACTCATCTACACTAAAGCCAGAGGGAGCAATGGCACCATTCCCCTTTCATCATGGAGACCGAAATCTTTTGTGGAGCTTGCAAGGAAGGCCCTCACTCCTCTCTGGCTTCGTCCCCAGCCTTTGCCACTCCTCTCCCTGCATCAGCCACTCTGGCAGTTCCACTCCTCTAACCCACTTGGTCTTCTCCCTTTAGGGTTATTATTTTACCCGCTTAAACCACTTGTACACAGCATCGCCTCTGTGCTGGACACTGTTCTAACCCACTCAGTCCCTATAACAGCCTTCAGAGATGGGTATCACCTCACAGATGATGAAATTGAGCTGGGATTCAAACCCAGGCAATGCTGGTGTAGACTCAGTGCTCTTCACAAATGCTCATTCTCCTGCCTGAAGCACCTTTCTCATCCTCAACTTCCCTTCCCCAACTTGGCTAACTCTAAATATCCCTTAAAGCCTGGCCGAAACACTGCTTCTTCAAAGAAGCCTTCTCTGGTGTCCCAGACCAAAGCAGGCCCTGGAAGTCACTCTCCTTAGATCCAGTGTTCCTTGGTGGCACTTACAATAATAGTAAATAATTTATCTGTAACAGCTGTTGGCATATCTACACCTGACAACAAAGCTTCAGAACATATGATGTAAAAAATCAACAGAAATGAAAGGATAAACAAAGAGCTCTACAATAAGAGTTGACCTCAGTACCCCACTTTTAGTAGTGGATAGGATAACTAGATAGAAGATCAGTAAGGGGACAGAAGATTTAAACAACATGAGAAACCAGTTAGATATAACAGGCTTATGTTGAACATTCCCCAAATAGCAGAATGCACATTCTTCTCAAGTGCACATAACTTTCCAGGAAAGGCCATATGTTAGGCCACAAAACCAGTCTTAATAAATTTTTAAAAATTGAAATTATCCAAAGTATCTTCTTTGACCACAAAAGAGTAAAAAAAAAAAATTTTTTTTTTTTTGAGATGGAGTTTCACTCTGTCGCCTAGGCTGGAGTGCAGTTGTGTGATCTCGGCTCGCTGCAACCTCTGCCTCCAGGTTCAAGTGATTCTCCTGCCTCAGCCTCACAAGTAGCTGGGATTACAGGCACATGCCACCATGCCCAGCTAATTTTTGTATTTTTAGTAGAGATAGGGTTTAACCATCTTGACCAGTCTGGTCTCGAACTCCTGACCTCAGATGATCTGCCTGCCTCAGCCTCCCAAAGTGCTGTGATTACAGGTGTGAGCCCCTGTACCCAGCCCACAACAGAGGAAATTTTATGGAGATTTGTCTGTCTCCCATGTTAAAACTGAATGCTCCATGGAGAAAGGGCTATGTCTGCTTCTTTTATTGCTCTATCTCCAGTACCCAGAGTAGCTTCTCAATAAATACTTGTTTATTGAGTGAGTGAAGGAACAAAAGGATGAACAAATGAACTAACACGTAGGAGGGAGATGGTCACGTAAACAATCAATTCTGATACAGTGTGGTCAATGCACTGGAAGAGAGAACCATCTAACCCAGGCTGGGGTATCCTCGCTCTAACCCTGGGAGGTTGTCCAGTCCTCACCAATCCAGAAAAGTTATTAAAAACCAGAGTGCTAGTTATATTTCTGCCTTTGTAGCCTGACACAGAAATGAAAGGAGAATGTTCTAGGCACTAGTACAATTTCAGGGACCTTTCCAGGAGGAAAGTGATTAGATACACAAACCAGTTTTGATGGCTCAGAATTGCAATGTGCTTTGAGCCCTGGGGAAGTGGTCAATGGGGTTTAATTTACCCCTCAAAGGAGGTCAGCTTCTCAGCTCAGAGATTAGAAGAAATGCTGTTTCAGGAGAGACCCATTACCTGAAGGGTTATTTTCATTGTGAAAATGAAATGATCTTTACTCTAGAGGTTGTGAGAACATTGAGTCGTGGAATCTTCCATCACCGGTGTCTCAAATTGTGTTCCAAACCCAGAAGGCTGGCGAGTTTTTATGAGCTGCTCTTTAGAGAGAAGGAGAGCTCAGGAGAAAGTGTTTAGCCCTGGAACAGCTCTAATTAGAGGCGAAGGCTGGGACCTTACAGCCCTTCCAGAATGGTGCAGTGCCGTTTTGATTATTACTACAATTGATCTTGAAGTTTCAGGGACAGTCAGCTTATTAGCTCTGTGTAATTTGGATCCAGCCAGGTACAAATGTGATAGTGACTTACAAGTTAAGTTTAAAGTCATCACATAAGACAAAACAATCACAAAACCAAAATATCTCTTAAACATGCCTCAAATAGCCCATGTGAAGTGAGAAATAAATGATTTTCCTATAGGTAAAAGCATGGAACCGTTCATGGCAGGTACTCAGTATATTATTTTGCATTTGATTTTAAACCTTGGTGTACTGGACCCATATACATGGTGTTTTTGGAAAAGTTGAAAGAGAGGTATTTGTACCCATCAGCCTGGTTTTCTAACTTGTCATTTTCGCTTGTTCCTCCCTCCTCCCATCCTAAACAGCTATCACCCATGTTGCCACGAGTGTTGGTCTCCTGAGCTCATTTGTGGAGTCTGATCTTAAAATGGGCTCAGGGTCTAAAGTCAGCTTAGTAAGGAGGCAGCGTGACTGCTGGGTACTCCAGAAACGCTGGGCATTGCTGTGTGTGACCTCCTGTGATCGCGTCCTTGGCGCTTCCGGTTATTATGCTCATTTTCAGATGTGGGGACTGAGGTTCAGATACATTATGGGCCATATCACTCCGTAAGAACTGAAGGGAGCTCTTTCTCACTCCAGAGTACAGGTTGTGTGTGTGTGTGTATGTGTGTATATGGAAAGAGAGAGACACAGGCTCAGTGATAAGACTTAAACTTGTTCTTTACCTTGCCATCAGGTGTCATGTTAAGTTGTCATAAATTGCTTGTGCATAATACCTCGTAGAGGAGAAAATTGTCTCCTTGCCTCTTTTTTATTTGTTGTTGTTTTGTAAGTTAGAATGTCCAATGTTGGTCTCTCTCTCTTTTGGTTATAGATCAAACCGGGCGCTGATCAATGTCTGGATCCCCTCCGTGTTTCTCCGGGGCAAGGCAGCAAATGCATTCCACGTGTATCAGGTGAGTGCCTGGTTTTCAGGTGGACATGACAGCCGGGTGGAAAGATGCCCATTTGTCATGCTGTGGTGCTTTGCCTCTTGGCGGCGGGGCACTGTGATTAGGAAGCTGTGGCCCTCCATATACCCACATGGTAACTGCCCGGAGGCCTTATGGAAGAAGTCTGTGGCTTTCAGTTGGGCAGGAGGATACAGTGGGCCTCTTGGTGCCAGTCAGACTCGTAGTGTGGCTGCTGTGGAATCTCAGCTCAGACTGCATGAGCAGAAATGGAGATGCGTTGGCTTATATTGCATCTGAAAAGTCCAGTGGTAGGTCGGGTCTTGGGCATGGCTGGACCTGCCATCAGGAACCTGCTGCCGTCTCCTGTATCTGCTGCTTGGTGACCCTTTCGGGCCAGCTGTCTGTGGGTTGACAGGATGACTCCAGCAGTGCCAGGTTCTCAGCCCGTCTGGATGGGTGGGTTTCACTGGTCTGTCCTGGATCTTGAGCCTCTTCCTACACCTTGAGGTTGGGTGATGGACTCTGTGACTGGCCTGGGTCGGTTCGTGTGACCACCACTGGCCCCAGGGTGGACGTTTACCTCACCTGACCACATGTCTGAGAGTGGGGAAAGGAGATTCCCCAAATGAGAGCCAGAGAAATCTTTCCAAAAGAAGGGGCAGCCGACCCTTGACAAGCAGGACCTGTGGACGTCACCTGTGCTTTCTTGCGGTTAGTGATAGCCGCACCCAGGTGGGCATTGAGTGTCTGGGGCAGCGAGATGTGTGTCTGTTGAGGAGGTGATTTTACCCAATCAAGGAGACTCCAGTTCTCCATCTCCTCTCTGATTTTCTGAAGCTTCTTTTAGCCCTGCCCACATCTCGTCTGCATGTCTGTCTTCCTTCTCCTCCTGTCTCTTACCACGAACTCTGATTTCCAGGCTTTTGTGTGCCCTTGTTCTGGGACTGGTTTGTTCTCGGTGCTGAGCCCCAGCTGCTTCCTGCTTCTCCTGTCTACTTGTGCTAAAATAATTGTCTTTAGGTTTTGTTTTATTCCCCATGAGCTCTCTGCAAAGCCTTGGATTTTGTTGCCAGTTTTCTTAGTGAGAAATTGACTGATTGAAGACATTTTCTTGGCTATTAAGATATTTTTTCCCCAAGGAGTGTGGTGTTGAAGAAAGGACACTGAACTTAAAAGCAGAATCCCTGGTTTAAATCCTATGACCTCAGATGAGTCTTAGTTTCTTCAGCTGTGAAATGGAGTCAGTAATGTGTCTTGTAAAACCGTTTGGAGATTAGAAATACCTGCGTGCAGTAAACACTCTATTCATTTCTCACCTTCCCAAACGACCGCTGTGCTTGGTCTCGGGTCTAAGCATACATAGTGTGCACATCTTACTGGAAATCTTCGGGACAAATGAGCTAGACTTTGGCATGAGAAGGTTGTTTTAGTTGACACGTTCAGCTGGGCAACAGTCGTAGGAGAATCTTGAGTGTTCATGTTGTTCCCAGCTCCGGTTTAAAGAGAGAATTAGATATTATAGATTTTCAAAAATCCTCTTCTCTTTCTTTCTCCTTTTATCCTCCCCCCCCCAAACCCAACTGCCTTATTTGACCCTTCAAGTTCTGCTTTGTGGTCATCAGAGAGCTGGAAGGTGCAGCCTGGAGGATGAAAACAGTGCAGCAGACGGCTTTATTTTAGAGCAAAATTAAAACATGTTATCACTTGAGAGGTTTCCTTGACCTTTCAGTTTTGACTTTTCCCTCCTCTCACCCCATGAAGCAGCTTGGGAGTTTTTAGCTCCTGAAAGTCAGCTATGAAATGAGAGGGACCTCAGCAAATATGCCGTTGCCTGGGAGATGGTTACCACAATGGCCACCGTGGCAGTGAAGTCACTCTCTCCCTGTCCTTCGCTGTGTGAAGCTCTCATGGGCGCAGCCCTGCTTCCAGCCAGTGCCACGCTCTGCATCACTGGGAGCAACTTCATTCCACGCCTCTGGCCTTCTGTAGCCTTCCCTGGTGCTGGGGGTGTGAAGTGGCGTCTCTTGCATGCAGTTATTTTTCTCTTTTTAGCAAATGATGCTTCTGATTGGTGCCTGCAGAGCAAAATCAGAGCATCTGTTTGGAAGCATTTTAGAAAGCTTTTATTACCATGTTTTTACTTTATATAAATGATATTGCATAAAAGGTGACTCATTTAAAAGACTGGTACTGTTGAAGAGTACTTATTTTAGAATTAAAAAAGTATGCTGGCCGGGCATGGTGGCTCATGCCTGTAATCCCAGCACTTTGGGAGGCCGAGGCGGGCAGATCACCTGAAGTCAGGAATTTGAGACCAGCCTGGCCAACTTAGTGAAACCCCATCTCTAATAAAAATACAAAAATTAGCTGAGCGTGGTGATGGGCACCTGTAATCCCAGCTACTTGGGAGGCTGAGACAGGAGAATCGCTTGAACCCGGGAGGCAGAGGTTGCAGTGAGCCGAGACTGCGCCACTGCACTCCAACCTGGGTGACAAGAATGAGACTCTGCCTCAAAAAGATATGAGATAATTTCTAGAGAAACATCTAAAAAAGAATGATAGAGGTAAAAAAAAAAAAACAAAAAACAAAAAAAAATCAGGGTCAGTGAAAATGTAAACTAAGAGTTTAAAAGGAAAAAGCAGAAAGTGTATATACGTATCATGAGATTCTACATCGTTGCGCTCATTGATTTATGAACTTCCCGTGGGCTTCCTGACAGCCAGTGTGAAAGGGAAATGTGGTTATTTGGATAATTCTGTTGCTAATGATCATAAAATATGTTAATTATTCAAAAGAAGCTCTAAAAATTTCCACACAAGGTTTGAGATTAAACAATAAAAAAGGAAAGAGGAGACAATCGCCAACTACATTCCCGTGACAGCCACTGTCTAGTTTTGTAAGATTTCCCTTGAAGGAAAACAAGGGCATAACCCCAAAGTGAGCATAAATTCGACTGGAGAGCCAAGACATAGAGCTTTCTCAGTAGAGCTGTGTCCCCCGGTACTGGGGCTACACTCTGTGTACCAGAGCTCCTAGCCATGTGTGGCTCTTGAGGTTTATATTAATTAAAATGGCCATGCCTGTAATCCCAGCACTTTGGGAGGCCAAGGCGGGCATATCACCAGGTCGGGAGTTTGAGACCATCCTGGCCAACATGGTGAAACCCTGTCTCTACTAAAAATACAAAATTTAGCTGGGTGTGGTGGCAGGCACCTGTAATCCCAGCTATTTGGGAGGCTGAGGCAGGACAATCGCTTGAACCTGGGAGGCGGAGGTTGCAGTGAGCTGAAATGGTGCCACTGCACTCCAGCCTGGGAGACAGAGCGAGACTGTCTAAAAGAAAAAGAAAGAAAACGAAAGATTTGACTCGTCAGTTGCACCACATTTCACGTGCTGAGCAGCCACACATGGCTGGTGACTCCTGTTCTGGACAGCACAGATCTGGAACATTTACCCCGCACACAGAGGTCTGCAGGGCGGCTGCCTTGGAACAAGCCCTCCCAGTGTGTGGGACGGCAAGATGGTGTCTTTGTGCCAAGTCAGGATTTAGAAGGACCACACTGGCCGTGAAAGGCCACATCCTGCAGGGAGAAGGGCCCCCCCTTTTCAGCTCTTCACGGCTTCCAGCTCCTTGGAGGAGAAAGTCTCTGTGTCACTTTCTTATCTCTCATGTGCCTCTGATCTTTCTTCTTAGGAAAAACAGCAAGGCTGGGGTCGATGCCTTTGGCAGGCGACAGACTTGAGGTTAATTCGATTTGTTTTCTTTGTATTCATTTTTACATTTGCCTCCTAGTTATGACACAGAATTCTATTTTTCCATTTACCATGGTGATGTACAGTCCCCCTTTAAAATTATTTTAGGTAGAAAGGAAATGAGTCAGCTTAAAGAAAGCTACTAAACAAACAATCGTGAAAACAGTCCAAAGTTGAGCATGATGCTCTGTGACTGATAGATATTTGGGTAACACCAACATAAAGGAACAGATAGACTGTGATTAACAAAAACCAGTGTAATAACTAGTAGCCACCTCTCACTGGTTGGTGTGTTGTGTAATAGCTCATTCAATCCTTGTAGCCACTCTGTGGGGTAAGAAACTCTTACCCCATTTTATAGGTGAAGAATCAAAGGTACGGGGAAGCATCTCGTTTACTGACATGTTTTTAGCCCCCAAAGCAGTCTCTGACAAGGTCCCAGTCTGTAGAGATTCTATGTTACTGAATGAGAGTAGAATCAAGCTCTTTAAAAATCCTAAAAGCAGCTGCACATGGTGGCTTGTGCCTGTAGTCCTAGCAACTCCAGAGGCTGAGGTAGGAAAATTGCTTGAGCCCAGGATTGCATCTGTGAATAGCCCCTGTATTTCAGCCTACACAACACAGTGAGATGCTGTCTCGCCAAAAGAAATGTAAAAATTAACTGAGCATGGTGGTGCATACCTATAGTCCCAGCTATTGGGGAGGCTGAGGCAGGAGGATTGCCCGAGCCCAGGAGTTTGAGATTGCACTGAGCTATTATAATGCCACTGCCACTCTGGCCTGAGTGACAGAGCAAGACCCTTCTCAAAAACAAAAACAAAAAAAAAAAACAAAAAAAAAAACCAAAAAGCAAAACTAGAAGCAGCTGGGATAATCACCCTTATTCCAAAAGGTGGGGCCCCGCTCAACTAAGATCTCACCTGCATGGACAGCCACCTGCACCCCTGAGATGGTAGGCTAAGGGCAGGCCTGCAGCCAAGCCAGGACTTTCCCACAGGACCTCTCTGGGTCCACTGTGGTGCACACATTACCCAGAAAGCCTTCCATATCTAAGAGCCATGCTGAGATGGTTTGCTTTGGAAAGTTGTCAGAGCGGGTGCTGGTTCACAGTGACTTCTGTGGCCGTCCAGTATCTCAGGACATCTCGTTTGAGCAATGTCAGGGTCCCAGAACCTGCCTCGGGGTGGCTGCTTGAAAATGTCCTCTGGCCAGGCATGGTGCCTCACGCCTGTAATGCCAGCACTTTGGGAAGCCGAGGCGGGTGGATCACCTGAGGTCAGGAGTTCAAGACCAGCCTGGCCAACATGGTGAAACCCCGTCTCTACTAAAAATACAAAAATTAGCTGGACTTGGTGGCACACGTTATAATCCCAGCCAGTGGAGAGGCTGAGGCAGGAGAATCGCTTGAACCTGGGAGGTGGAGGTTGCAGTGAGCCGAGATCATGCCGTTGCACTCCAGCCTGGGCGACAAGAGCAAAACTTCGTCTCAAAGAAAATAAAATGCCCTCCTACATGCCAAAGAAACTAAGGCAATTCCCCTGCTGTGTGCAGTCACGGAGCCCGCACTACTTGTATTGAGGAAAAATCTGGAATTACATTTGGCACAGAGGATTCTAGCAAGAAGTGCTGTGCATTGCCAAGGTTGAATGCAAATTATTGAAAAAGTTTAGTGTTCCTGTGTCCTGAGAGGGAGCTGAGGTGTGTTCTGCCACTAAAAATAAGAAGTGGCAGCATTTGACTACTTTTCAGGACAAAGTAATATCTGAAGAGTTCCTGATTTTAAGTTTTTCATCCATGAGTACTTCTTACACATTATGCTGTGCTGATGCATGGCTGCTGGCAGGCACTAGCCAGAGACAAAATGATTAAGGGGTGTCAAATAAAATGGAAAACAAAATTAAACTCAACCCAGTACCTTGTTCTGCTGGGTTTTTCTCTTTCTCTCTCTCTCTCTCCCTCTCTCTCAACACACATTTTGGTTTATTTTTTCTGGCACTTCCATATGATAGAGTTAAATTTGTTGTTAGTTAATTTCTCGTTTATACCTTTGCAGATGTTTGGTCTTATTCCCCAAATACCCTGACTTCCAAACAGGTTTGAGATTCACTGTCTTAATAGTCCACTCAAGTGTCTCTAAAGGTATGTTAGGTCTTAAAAAAGTTCACCTACTTCCCCCCTCCCCATGGAGGAGGGATTGCATTGGGGAGTTATACCTGATATAAATGATGAATTGATGGGTGCTGACGAGTTGATGGGTGCAGCACACCAACATGGCACATGTATACATATGTAACAAACCTGCACGTTATGCACATGTACCCTAGAACTTAAAGTATAATAAAATAAAAAATTTAAAATAAAATAAAATAAAATAAAAAAGTTCACCTACTTGTTTTCTTCAACTGTTACAGCCACCAGATTGGTATGAAGTCATATATCAGTGTACTTACCTGGGATCTTAGGTCTTTTCCTTTGAAAAATACCTTCAGTGTGTTTGGAATCAGTCTTCCATGTGGGATAAATTTCAGCCTTTGCGTCTAGCCACTACAAACGCTGGCTGTTGTGCAGTATTTCATTTGCACAACAGAACCAATTAGATCTCGTTTGTAAAGAGAGTTGCTTTGTTTCAGCAAAGTTTTTTTGGGGGATGGGGAGAGGAAGTCTCACTCTGTCGCCCAGGCTGGAGTGCAGTGGCGCTGTCTCGGCTCACTGCAAGCTCCGCCTCCGGGATTCAAGCGATTCTCCTGCCTCAGCCTCCCAAGTAGCTGGGACTATAGGCACCCACCACCATGTCTGGCTAATTTTTTGTATTTTTAGTAGAGACGGGGTTTCACCATGTTAGCCAGGATGGTCTCCATCTCCTGACTTCGTGATCCACCCGCCTCGGCCTCCCAAAGTGCTGGAATTACAGGTGTGAGCCACCGCGCCTGGCCGCGTTTTTTCTTGTAGAATAAGTTCTGTTTCCTAGAGGCCACAGGGTGTTGTCTTGGCCTGAGGAATGACGGTGTCCCAGGAAAACTTGTTCAGTATTTAAACTCTTCCCATCCCCCATCCTGCAGAACAAAATCATGTAGCCTGAGCGGTTATTATTATTACTTTGTTGGAGACAGGGTCTCGCTTTGTCACCCAGGTTGGAGTGCAGTGGCTCAGTCATGGCTCACTTCAGCCTTGAACTTCCAGGCTCAAGCAGTCCTCCTGCCTCAGCCTCCTGAGTATCTGGAAGTATAGGCATGTACCACAATGCCCATATTTTTGAAGAGACAGGATCTCACTGTGCTGCCCAGGCTGTTCTGTAACTCCTGGCCTCAAGTGTTCTTCCCACTTGGGCCTCCCAAAGTGCTGGGATTATACGTGCAAACCACTGTGCCTGGCCTCTGGGGACTTTTAAAGGTTTAATCCAGCTAAGCATATTTATATATGTAATGCAGGGAAAGTGTATTTTTTTCTATTAATAATAGATCACAGCGTCTTGGTGGGCTGCATGAGCTTCAGGTGGTTTGGAGGATGGTGATGTTTTTGGACTTCAGGCTTTGCGTTTCTCAGCTCTTCCTTTTCATCAGTCTTCTCTTAAGATAGCTTACCCCCTGGGCCCTCGAGTTTTCTTTTACCCACAGCTCTGTCTTTATGCTTGCTTCCTGTGTAGCTATGCAGAGAGGGAAGAATTCATTGAGTAGAGAAAGATGAAATGGTTGGGCCGAGTACAGAAATGGGAACTGCAGCTGCAGTGGTGTGGGCTCTGAGAAGCCTCCGCCTTTGCAGATACCATTCCAAGTTTAGGGGAGTCAAGGACCCGTTCTAAGGCTGAAGCATTTCTCTCTTGCTCACACCTGGTCCTTCCTGTCACACCTGTTGTATGCCAGGTAGGCAGGAGAGCCGGTCGTGAACTGAGGCAGCCGTTGTCTGTTTGATTTGTGAGTTTCATCGCAGCCAGTGTGGGCTTCTGTGTTGCAGGTCAAACCAGACCAGGGAGCACTTGCCCTTGTTCTTGCTGTCTCTCGAGAACTTTCCACCCTGGCATTCTGAGGATCACAGCACATGAACCCCTGGCCGTTCCTGGAATGCTTAGGGCTCCCAGGAAAGCCTGATGTAGGTGAAAACAGAAAGCAAAAGGCAAAATGCTGTCTCCTTCCTGCTGGACATATGTGTCACTGCTGTCCTCTCTTTGCTTTTATCTTTCCAAATAGGAAGAATTTTTAAAATTTCCCTTCCAGTATAAAGCCTTTATTCATCCCAAAGCTGTTGATCAAGGGTCTGCTATATGCCCAGCGTGTGCCGAACCCGCAGAACCAGTGGGAGCCGAACTTGACATTGAGCTGACTTTCACCAGCCTCACTAGTTTAGCAAGAAAGCAGGCTTGCTAAACTAATGTGGGGTAAAGGTAGCTTCCCTCTGCAGAGAAAGGAACAAGGAGGAGGGATGGGACACCACTCACAGCATGCATGTGACCATGTGTGATGACATACGAAATACTTGGCCCATAGCTACTGTGTGAATATTACCTTTGTGATCTAATAACCACTTGACTTGTGATAAGCAATTAAACTTGGAAGGAAACGTAGAAAGATTTTCCCCTTGTTGAATCGAATGTCTCTGGGCACGTCCCTGTGTTCAGAAAAACTGTATGGAGCATCTGCTTCACCAAGGGCTTTAAAAGGGCTGCAAAGAGCAAGATAGCATTTTCCTAAGGCATCTGGCACCTGGTGGGGAGACAGGACCTCCACGAAAGCAACCCAAGTTCAAGGGTGGCTACATGAGGCTTTGCGGAGGGGTGGGAGAGCCGGCCGTTGGGTAGGCAGCCCCAGCCTCTGCTGCAGGCTGTTTAATGCACGTTGCTGGTTAATTCTTTCAGCAACCTATGGGGTAGGCACTGTTTTCATGATCCTCATCTTATAGATGAAGCAGCTGGAACTCTGGGTTGAATAACTCCCTCTGGGTCATGCACAAGATCCCGCCTTGTGCCTCTGTCTGCTCCATGTTGCTCCTCACCCAACCACCAAGGCATGCGCTTCACGAATTTGTCTCAGTGAAATGAACCTGTTTCCATAACGTGTTTCCTGCAAGGAATTCTGCCACTCTCTCATTGACCCGTGACTCATTGTCACAGCTGCCATGGGCAGCTGATATTGGGGATATTCGCACGTGGGAGAGAGCGCTGCGAAGTCCAGAGTGTGGAATTGGTGGGTCCCTGGGAATGCGAGAAGTCTGTTAAGGTGGAGACCTTTTCAGCCTCATATGCATAAAGTCTTTGCCTATTAGGCTTTGAAGCGAACTTAGAGCTCACCTGTGTGTGTGCACACGTGTCTGTGTGTTTGTGTGTGTTTTGAAAGGTACGTTCAGGATTATAATTTTTTACTTGGAAAGCTAAAGACATGGGCTTTATAAATAGTCTATAGGGCATACCCTCTTGGGAGGTGTACTGGGCATACCCTCTTGGGAGGTGTACTGTCTGAGTTTTTATGTTTACTTTTTATATGAGAAAATCAAAACAAGTGTTTTGCAGTAGATCAAACCCTCAGTAGCAAAGTGGAGGACTCGGGGCCGCTTTCTGGCCGCTCATGTTTCTGCTGTGTCTCAGGGCTACCTGGGTCGCTCTCCCTTTCCTGACTCCTTCTGCGCCCAGAAGTGACCCATCTGGAGAGCTGCCCAGCGTGTTTATCAGGCAGGGGCTGGGGAGGTTGGAGCATGCTGTCATGTTTGCTCGTCATGGAGACTGGCAGCTTTTGTTTTGTTTGTTTCTGTTCTGTGGCCAAAGTTGTCACTGATTCTTTGGTTTTTGTTGGGAAGGGAGTGTTGGGCCTGGGCAAGGTTCATCTCATTAGTTAAGTTCTAATGGAGAAGGGGAATGTGAAATAATCATTACAAGTGTGGGGAATGTCTCAAAGGGGGAGATAAAAACAGTGAAGGGCATAGCCAGGTCACTCTTGATGACGTGGTGGTAGGACCCGCTAACTGCAGCAGAATACCTCAGCAGTAGAACTGTCCTTGGAAATGAAAGTTCTGGGGAAGAGGCAGGTGGCACAGGGTGGGGTGCAGGGTGGATGTGGGAGCAGATAACAGGGTCCTGACTTAGTGAATGGCAACCAGGCTGCAGTGATCTCTCAGAGGAGGCCTGAGGGTGCAGAGAAGGGAGCCAGGTGAGGTGGGAGACAGCAGGAAGGATGCCGAGGAGAAGGAAGCCGAGGTGTGAACACGGAGTGGCGGTTCTGTGGGAAGTGACGGGGCCCTCGAGACAATGGCACCTCGGAAGCAGTGCGAGGGTTCAGTGGTGCACTGCTGTGCAGAGGAGACAGTGTGTTCATCCTCTCTCCCTCTGAGTCGTCTCGGAGGCAGGCGGCACGCTGAGCATACAGCGGCACTGGACGGTCCTCACGCCAGGTGCCCTGCCCCACACTTCCTGCATCAGCCTATGGCTTTCAGAGCCGCCTTGCTGAGAGTGGCCTTACTCACTTACCACTCCTAAGTGGTGGTGTCCATTGTTCTAAATGAGGCAGGATGTAAATTACCATACAGTCATCCCTTGCTGTCTGTGGGGGATTGGTTCCAGGACCCCCCATGGATACCCAGATCTGAGGATGCTCAAGTCCCACATATAAAACGGCATAGTATTTGCATATAACCTAAGTGCGTCCTCCTGTAGACACTGGATCATCTCTACATTACTTATAATACCTAGTACAATGCAAATACCATGTAAGTAGTTGTTCTATGGTATTACTTAGGGAATATGACAAGATCATAAGTCTGTACATGTTCAGTAGAGATGTGCTTTTTTGAGTATTTGTAATCTGTGATTGGTTGAATCTGTGGATGCAGAACCCACTGATATGGAGTGCTGACTATTAAAAAGTAAGGGGGTGTTTGAGCCAGGTGTGGTGGCCTGCATGTGTAAACACAGCTCTTCAGCAGACTGAGGTAAGAGCAGTGCTTGAGCCCAGGAGATTGACACTGCAGTGAGCTATGATCACGCCGCTGCGCTCCAGCCTGGGTGACAGCAAGACCTCAACTCTAAAAGTACGAGAAAAAATGTAAGAGTAGTGTTTGGAAATCATCCTCTTTTCACCGAGTCATATTAAGTGTGGCTTAACTGGGACCTTGTCAGCGTGGCCTCTATATCCCATCTTCACCTCCATTGTTTCAGAAACAAAATCCTGAAGAAGAGGAACTTGATAAGATGTTGATCTGTGATTCCCACGGTCGCTTTCCTTTTCCAGGTTCCTCGAGTGTAGCCAGCTGGTCTTTTCTGCTCCCTCACCTGAAGGGAGATTTCTGGTAAAAGTAGAAGTCCTGCAAAGGCATTTTCCTGCCTAGCTGTTGTTTTTCAAAAGCTTGGGATGGTTTTGTTTGTTTACTTGTTCGTTCGTATGTATGTATGTATGTATGTATGTATGTATGTATGTATGTAAAGACAGAGTCTCTCTCTGTCTCCCAGGCTGGAGTGCAGTGGCACTCTCTTGGCTTATTGCAACCTCCACCTCCAGGGTTCAAGCGATTCTCCCACCTGAGCCTCGTGAGTAACTGGGATTACATGTGCCCACCACCATGCCTGGCTCATTTTTGTGTTTGTAGTAGAGATGGGGTTTCACCATGTTGGCCAGGCTAGTCTCGAACTCCTGACCTCAAATGATCCACCTGCCTCAGCCTCCCAAAGTGCTGGAATGACAGACGTGAGCCACTGCATCCGGCCTCTTGTCTTTTAAAGAGACTCCTTTGAGGAGACAGGTAGGGGATAAGGGCTCCATGACAGGCCCCAGAACAAGAGAGACCTCCCAGGGAAGTGAGGCTCCAAGTCTGGGCAAAAATTCCAGCTTGCTTGTGTGCCCTGGGAGCAGAAAACCAGGACCCGCAAGCTGTCAGAGAGTGGACCACTTTCTGCAGGTTGGAGCTCCCTTCTGCAAGGTGTAGGCACCGCACAAGCACCACACTGTCCTGAAGGCCAGGGAGGGGGCAGGACCCCAGTAATGGCTGAGATGGCCTTGCTGCCCACTAGGCAGGGCTGCCTTGGAGTCTCGATCAGGATGCACTCAGCAGCTCCTTTTGGCACCGTTGAGTTTCGTACTCACACACAGCATCTCTGATGTGTTTGGATGAGGCCTTGTAATTACACAGCAAGGACAGGTTGTCCGTTTGCCTTCATCTCCTGCCTGAACACAGAGTAGAAACTTAAAAAGCTTTCTAAGATGAGTTAATCCATCCATGAAGGTCTCCTTGCAGGTGGGCTGGTATTGATGTCTCGGAGTCCTGCACTGTGGCAGGCCCAGCGTCTGCCTCTGTCAGACCTTCCATCCCGCCTGATGATCAGGGTGGCCTAGGATGTTACCTCCCGCATCCAGGGGAGGAAGTGAGGCCTGCTGAGTGGACTTGGTCAGGGCTGACAGGTAGATGGACTCTCCTCCCCAGCAGGTCCCCATGGGGAACAGATGGCACCTGCCCTGAAGTGCCACACCACACACTCCCTGTGCTCCCCAACCCAGGCTGGGAATGCCCACTGTCTCCTACACCCAAAGTAGTTAGATTTATTTTTAAGGGTGTTGGAAAGGGACGCCTCTTAACCCCATCTCTCCTGGGGAGATCATCTTGTCGGGAGGAAATGGCAGGACTTCTTCCCTGTACAGCTCATCCTGGGAGCATTGGTGGAACGCGGACCTTCTTCTGAATGTGGCCAGGGCCGTACTCTCGGGCACATGCATCTGCCTGAGTTAAACAGGCTCTGAGGATGGCCGCCTGGCTTGTCCTCTGGTTTGAAAATGACAGCCGCAGCCCCTTTGCATCAGCCGTGGGAGGTAAGGAACCCAGAGCTGGGCAGGCTGCACTCTGTTCAGTTTCCAACCCCAGAGACTGCTCATGGGCCCTCCTCCTTAAACGCTGAGTCCCTCTCAGCTTCTCTTAAACTGCCTCCCAAGTTCACTTAGCACAGACGCAAGTAAAGCCCAGGGGCTTGGCTAGGGGCACAGCCCAGTTGCTCACTGGCATTGCAGAGTCACAGTTAGACAGGAGGAAGAAGTTCTGGTGATCTGTTGTTGCACAGCAGGGTGACTGTGGTTAACAACGACTATGGATAACAATATTTCAAAATAGCTAGAAGAGAGGATTCTGAATGTTTCCACCACAAAGAAAGGAGAAGTATTCGAGGTGATAGATCTGCTCATTACCTTGATGTGATCATTACAAAATGGATACATGTAGCAAAACACCACATCCTGCCCCTGAGTTAGTTTATTTTGCATGGCTGTGAAGGAACACCTGGCGCTGGGTAATTGATAAAGAGAAGAGGTATCTTTGGCTCCCAGTTCTGCAGGCTGTACAAGAAGCATTGGCTCGGCTTCTGGGGAGGCCTTGGAGGCTTTTAGTCATGACCGAAGGTGTAGGGGGAGCAGGCGTGTTACATGGCAAGAGAAGGAGCAAGAGAGGAGGAGGAGGTGTTACTCTACCCCAACCACCAGCTCTCACATGAGCTAACAGAACAAGAACGCACTCATTTCCATGAGCAGGGCACCAAGCCATTCATAAGGCACCTGCCCCATGCCCCAGACACCTCCCACTAGGCTCACCTCCAGCATCAGGAGTCACATTGCAACATGATTTGGAGGGGAGAAACATATCAACCCCATAACTGTGTATAATTATTATGTGCCAATTAGAAGTAAAATAAAATTGGGCATTTATGGAGCCCCTGCTGCATGCCAGGCACTGAGCTCAGTGAGATACGCTTGAGTAAGGGGAAGGGCCTCCCAGGCGCTGCCGGGATGGCAGCCACCTCAGGCACAGTACTTCTTGGGAGCCTGCCATTCCATGTGAGATGGTCAGGGGCGGTTTGCATTCTATTCCATAATCCCTCCGTATCTTACTGTTTATGAAACTTGCATTTCCCTCAGGCTAGTCTGCAGTGAAAATGCTTTGTGTTTTTTACGTGTAGCCCAGGCTGTGTGTATGTCTTGGCACACTGGGCTTCCTGTGTTCAGCGTCTAGAGGGCCCTGATTCCAGCAGTGAGCTTCCATGGGCGCTGTCTCTGTCCAGGTGTCTTTCCTTGTTTCGGGCTGTCTAGCTCACCTGGTCTCCCAGCATCTGTGTGTCAGGGCCAGGGGCAATGAGGACATTCCTTTGGCACATCAGGGAGGGAGCTAGTAGGTCAGAGGGGGTGGGTGGTTCTCCTTTCCTTCCTTCTCTTTGCTCCCAGCTTTGCACACTCTCCATCTCTCCCCTGGTCTTTAACTTTTCTCTTTCTGTTTCCCTCTTTCCTCTTCCTCTTTCCTCCTCCTTCTCATTGTTTCCCTCCTCCTCATCGTTCCTTTTCCCTGTCGTTTCCGCCTTCTCTTCCTCCTCCTCTTGCCTCTCTCCTGTTCTGTTTCCTCTCTTCTCTTTCCTTCCTCCCACTTCTTGTCTCCTCACCCTCCTTACCTTTTCCCTCCCTCTTTCCTTCTTTCTCTTTGTCCCTCCTTAGTCCTTGATGTGGAGAGGAAATCCATAATTCCCCGCCTCTCCCTGTTTTTCTTGAGCCCTGGGAAGAGAAGCGCAGTAGGCCGACAGCGAGCGAACTTTCTGTACCTGCGGTAATTGGATGGCTTCTTGGTATTCCGCACTGTCTGTCTTCGACCGCAGCATTGAGTTTCTGAGCTCCTGGGAAGGGGAAGGGAATAGATAAAGCGGCAGGGCACGTTTTTCGCTGGGAGCCGGAACCACATGCAAATGCATGTGGGATTTGTTTTACATTGGAGGATTCCCGCATGTCGGGAAAGTGCTTCCCTGGCGTGACTACCGAGTCACTCCTGATAGTATTCACCCTGAACTTCTAATGACCAATTATTGTTGTAGTACAGATTTGAATTAAAATTGATGTTAACTGGCTGGTGATATTTCATACTTAAGACAGCCATAACTCTAAATACCACTTTTCATCAATTGCTGCAAAACCATATGCCAGCGTCCTTCCTCCAAATTAACCTGATCAGGAGAGAAAACAGTCTGGAGACACAACACACATCAGATGTAGGACATTCAGGTTGACAGTGAGAATTGTATTATTATTATTATTTTTTTTGCTAGAAAGCTGTTTTTCTACTGGAGTCGGTGAGAAGGGGAAAGGGACCTGTTCAGTCTGACTGTGGTCTTAGGGTTTCTGGGCATGGTGCGGTCATCGGCAGCAGTTTCTGTCCCTCTGTGTTTCTGGGTTTTCCCTCCCCTCCCCTCCCCTCCCCTTCACTTCATTTTTTTTTTTTTTTTTTTTTTTTTTTTTTGAGATGGAGTCTCACTCTGTTGCCCAGGCTGGAGTGCGGTGGTGCAATCTCGGTTCGCTGCAACCTCCACCTCTCGGATTCAGGTGATTCTCCTGCCTCAGCCTCCTGAGTAGCTGGGATTACAGGCGCGCACTGCCACGCCTGGCTGATTTTTTTATTTTTAATAGAGATGGGTTTTGCCATGTTGGCCAGGCTGGTCTCGACCTCCTGACCTCAGGTGATCCACCCACCTTGGCCTCCCAAAGTGCTGGGATTACAGGAGCGAGCCACCGCTCCTGTCCGTGTTTCCAAGTTTTCTTCACATACGTGGTGTCAGTTCCTGTCTTGGAGTCTTCTGCCCAGTCAGTTCAGAAGTCCCCTTCTCCATGAAGTTTTCTCTCCTTGCCAGGAGCAGTAGTTATAAATCTGCCTAAACCTGTCTGATGCCTCCCTTTTTAGACTCGGTGGAAAGAAGGGGCTACTGGCATCTAGTGGACAGGGCCAGGGGTGCTGCTTAACATCCTGTAGTGTACAGGACATCCCTCCACAACAGAGAATGACCTATCCCAAAATTTCTACAGCACCACTATTGAGAAACCCTGGTCTATAGTAAACGGTGTAAGCATTGTTTAGTTCCAGTGTTTCTCTCTGCCAGTCCTTGTGCTTATTTCTTTGTAGGCAGGTTTATGTGAGGAGCTGCATCTTGGTCCGAGGGCTGGTGGTGGGGATTGAATCTGCGCATGCGCAGATACTTCCGTGACAGCATCCTCTGGATGCAGCCGTCTCCTCAGCAGGAGCCGACCTGCCCCGGTAATGTGATTCCTGCTCCTACTTAGGGCAGGGCTCCTCAAATGGGGACAGTGTAGGAGACTAGCTGACCACCTCATTGTTCTCACCAAGACACTCATTCCCCATCGACACCTGCATGCTCTTGGTTTCAGGAGAGGAAACCCAGCTCAGATTGACAGGAAGCAGATGACATTCATTGACTTGCCTGATGGACAAGACCGAGGGCAGAGCTTGAATTTTAGGGGCTCAATGTCATCAGACTCAGCCCCCCATCTTTCTGTCAATTTGCGTTGCTCTGTGTTGGCTGGGTTCACAGCCAGGTTGTGGTGGTGGGGTGGCAGGTGGCAGCTCCAGGCTGACATTGCCTTGGAAATGTCCATGCTGTCCCCAGGGGAAAGGCCCCTATTTCTTCTGAGGCTGGTAACAGTCCCGGAAGTGACTCTCTTTGACTCTCAATGGTCCAGGCCATACCATGTGTCTGCTGACCCCAGTGCCTGGGTAGGTGTGATACTGGGTGGGTGTCATGTACCTATTTCTAAAGCCATAGGTCAGTGGGAGAAAGATGTTTTCCCTGAAGGAAAATGAGGGTGCTCTGACTAGTAGAAGGGAGATGGTGTTAAACTGGCCAAAATCAGCACACGTCCAGTAAAGCCTGCAGGCTGCCCACAGCTCAGGCTCGGCTTAAGGCCAGTTTGGTGAAATATGTGCATCTCCACACCAGGGTTTTTCAACTGCAGCACAGCTGACATTTTGGGCCAGGTAACTCTGTGTTACAAGGGGTCCCCTGTGCATTATGGGATGTTGAACAGCCTCCTGGCCTCTACCCAGAGCACCCACATCCACTTCCTAGCTGTGACAACCTAAGATGTTTCCAAGCATTGCCAAATGTCCCCTGGGAGGCAAAACTGTCTTCTTGTGAAGTTTCATATTAACACTTACTGATGAACAGACAACTGAAATGAATAAAGAAATGAATGAGTTGATAGCCCATTACTGTCCAATATTTCACAGAATCGAAGACACCATCAACTGTTAGACCCATCCTGATTTCAGAGATGTCAAATGTGAGGATAATGCCTGTCTCAGAATCAGTAAAATCAGGGTGTTTCATCTTCTCCTCCAGAGGCCTGGGAGGTGAGGGTGTGAAGCCAGTGGGTCTGCTGGAGGAATCACACCTCTGCAGCGAGGCACCCCCTGGTGTTGGCAGGTGGTTGACGTGAATTCTTAAGATGGAGCATGGTGTTGAGTTGACCGAAACCCGACTTCACACCTCTATGTGCTGTGAAGTTTCTTAACATCTCTGCATGTCAGTTTCTGTCTCCATACAAGGAGATAATCATAGCACTGACCTCACAGACTTGATGTAGGGATTAAACGAGATGATAGAGGTACAGCCTCTATGAAAGAGGTAAAGTAGGGGCCTAGTAGGACTGGCCCCTACTGAGTGCTCAGTCAAGGTGAGATGAGATGAAGAGGCAGCCTCAGGGAAATGATGGACTCATGAGTCACCAAGCTCATGATTCAGGGTGAACACTGATAGTCTCACCCGCGAGGCCCCATGCCTGCCCTGGGGAAAGTGATGAGCAAGGGAAGGAGGGATCTGCCAGCACTGCTGAGAGCACCACCTCCTTGTCTCCTCTGCAGTTTGACAGCAAGATGGGAACACAGATGAGACAATGTCTGTTAAGTCCTGTGTACCAGGTACTATGCGGGGTACTTTTTCTACGATACCTCACTTAATCCTCATGCCAGCCTGAGACATGAGGTGGTCAGTAGCTGCATTTTACAGATAAGGAAACTATGGCACAGGAAGGTTAAGTGCCTTGCCTAAGGTCATAGCTGAGAAATAATAGAGCTGGGCTTTGCACCCTGATCCACAATCTTTCAAAACCCAAGGTGTTGAAAACAGAGACTGAGAAGCCAAGCCAGCAGCCACTGCTTTATTCTTCATGCTAAGAGCTAGAAGCCAAAAGTGATGGAGGCTACTCCTAAGAGCCAAGGAGGTGGAAATTCAAAGTAGGCTGCTCTGCCCTTTAACAAGTCCACACAAAGATTTAGCCAGGGAGAGAGTAAAAACCAAGGCCTCAAAGGAGGTTTGGAGACCAAATGGGGCTTTAGTTCCCCAGGCTCTGCCAGGCCCTTGACCATGAATACTAAAAGCCAGCTGTGTTGTGAACAGTGGAAAGATTCCCAGATCTTTCTTGATTTGATTTTCCTTAACACATATAGAATATTCAAGGAAAACACTGACCTCTTACTCTGTAACTGCAGCTGTAACTAGAATTTTCCTATCACAGTGCTGTTAGATTTAAGGAGGTAAAGAATGGAGAGAACTTGACCAATGTCTAACACATGGGAAGTGCTTAGGAAACATTGTAGCTGCTGCCACTGCTGTCATCAGTCATGATCAGCATTGTCATCATTAGTTCCCCTCGTCCTTCCTCCTCAATCAGAATCATCACCATCATCATCATCATCACCAGTTATCATCACCATCATCAACCATCCCTCACCATCACTAACTATCCATCACCATCATCAACCATCCATCACCACCATCAGCCATCCATCACCATCATCAACCATCCATCACCATCATCAACCAGCCATTACCATCATCAACCATCCATCACCACCATCAACCATCCATCACCATCATCAACCATCCATCACCATCATCA
>NC_045450.1:12412717-12633453 GCF_002776525.5 Piliocolobus tephrosceles
ACCATCAACCATCCATCACCATCATCAACCATCCATCACCATCATCAGCCATCCATCACCATCATCATCATCCATCACCATCATTATCGACCCATCACAATCATCATCCATCCATCACCATCATCAGCTATCCATCACCATCATCATCAGCCATCCATAGCATCATCACCTGTCATCCATATCATCCTCACCTTCATCAAACATTTTCACCATCAGTATTTCACCTTGTCTCTCCTTTCTGTGGGAAACTCATTTAAGAAAGAGGCAGCATTTTTCTCCTTAAAAACATACAGCTAGCAGGCTGTCTAGACCTAGGTTTGCAGCTTCCTCTGCCATTCAGTGGCTGTGTGACCTTGGGAAGGTTATTGCACCTGTTGGGCCTCAGGTTACCCGTCTGCAAACAGATGAAAATACCTCCCCTCATGAGGTGGCGGAGAGGATCAGAGTTGTGATATGAAAGGCGCAGTAAATAGCCATGGTTACTGTTACTACAGCCCTAGTGTGTCTGTTTCCCCTGCTCTCTTTAATTCATGCAAAATTAGGCAGGGTAGGGGCAGACTTGGTGACATAACTCTGTTACTTCGACAGTCCAGCAAGTAACATCTTCCAAATCCCCTGCTGCAAAAAGCCGCTCGTTTCCCATTCGGCTTCTTCTGGCAAGTGAGGTGCTTGAACTTTGCTTCCCTCCATGTGTTCCCTGGGCTCCCTGCCCCACCACCTGCCTCCTGTTGTGTGGGCCAAGTCAGTTTAGTAGCAGAGTTGAGATTCCTCATCCCATCTCCACTGTCCCATGCTCTCAAGGTCCTGATACCATCCTCAGGGACGTCCTGAGAACCCAACCAGCAAACTACACACTTTTTCACACACCTCTGTCTCCCAGCCCCTGAGAAGAGGCCTCCACAGGGCCGCCAGCTCAGCTGCTTCCTCCAGCCCCCGACAGAGCAGTCTGACAGTTTCACTCTCGTGAAGCCTGGCACGGAGCTGGGATTCACAGTCTCTCGGAATGAGGCTGCCGATGATGTACAGAGATAGGCTTTAAAGGTTGGACTGGAAATGCATTTCTGTATCTGAAACAGGTAGGAAAGAAACATCTGAAGCTTAAAGCAACAACCCCACCCTATCTACTTCCTTATAAGACTCAGGCTTCTCAAAGCCCAGCTCAGGAAGAAACAAACACACACAGAAAAACCCAGCCTCATGGTATCATGCGGCAGTTCAGCTGAATACAAGGTGATACCAAGCCTTCATGCTACAGGCACAATGCAAGTTCTGAAGATGGACCCTCGGCTCCCTAAAGTTAGGAGAAGCATTTACTTGCCAATGCACGGGGTTGTTTTTTTTAAACACAGAAATAGCTATTATTCCCATGCCACAGGGCCTAGGAAAACATTCATCACGTAAACATAGATCATAAGAGCTGATGACTGAACAGCTGCCTGATGGCTCGCAGACTGTCTCTACCCACTGCCTCCTGTCACCCTCGGGATGAACACCGGGCATGAGCAGCGGCATCCCTCCAGATGAGGAAGCTGCAGCCGGCGTCACTCAGCTCAGAGCCTCCCTCCAGCTCAGGGCTTTGGGGCTCCGTCAAGCCCTACGAGCGCAGAGGAACAGGCAGATAACTGTGTCCCAATGTTACCCAAATGGGGCAACAGGTGCCAAGTGCATTTGGGACATGCTTTTTTTTTCCCTTCTTCTCCTTGAGATGGAGTCTGGCTCTGTTGCCCAGCCTGGAGTGCAGTGGCGCCATCTCGGCTCACTGCAACCTCGTTCTCCGAGGTTCAAATGATTCTCCTGCCTCAGCATCCTGAATAGCTGGGGTTACAGGCCCGCACCTCCAAGCCTGGCTAAGTTTTTATATTTTTAATAGAGATGGGGTTTCGCTATGTTGACCAGGCTGGTCTTGAATTCCTGACCTGAAGTGATCCACCCGCCTCGGCTTCCCAAAATGTTGGGATTACAGGCGTGAGCCACCACGCCCAGCCTACAAGTTTTTTTTTTGTTTTTTTTTTTGAGACGGGGTGTTGTTCTGTCGCCCAGGCTGGAGTGCAGTGGCCGGATCTCAGCTCACCGCAACCTCCGCCTCCTGGGTTCACGCCATTCTCCTGCCTCAGCCTCCCGAGTGGCTGGGACCACAGGCGCCCGCCACCTCGCCCGGCTAATTTTTTGTATTTTTAGTAGAGACGGGGTTTCACCGTGTTAGCCAGGAGGGTCTCGATCTCCTGACCTCGTGATCCGCCCGTCTCAGCCTCCCAAAGTGCTGGGATTACAGGCTTGAGCCACCACGCCCGGCCAAGTTTTTGTAAGAAGAGTACACGTCAGGGCATGTGGCCAAAAGGTGATGCTGTTGAGGTGGACAAGGTGCCTGGTGGCACGGATAGTCCTGGTTTCTTACCATAGAGTGTGAGGTGCATGAAGTGAAGTTCTAAGCATATTCTGAGCTGGTTGGCCGGAAGGAATCGGGGCTACTGGCAGCCTTAGCTTTGCACATGTCCATGTTAGAGCCTCAGAGGCATGATCAGAAAGATTTAGCTTTAAGAGGATGACTTTGTACTTTCCAGATTTCAGAAGTCAATTTATCTTCCCAGGTAGCAGTGCAGCAACTTTCTCTTGTCAACCTCCATCACAGGTAAAATGAAGAGCCCTTCCAGAGCCGAATGTGGGGTCCGTCTAGGGTGTGGTCATTGCCCAAGGTGGGAGCCTTTGACCAGGAGGCCCCATGGTCAGTTTCTGTTCTTTGTCTTGCATAAGAGTTTTGATTTTGCTGTTTCTTTTCTCTTCGACTGCATCCTTTATACAGAAATTTGAAGAGATAATTGAATAGGGAGGTTTTATCTCTTGAATATGATGATAACGTGGAGATGATAATATTCTGTCTTAGAGCCCTTCCTTGGGCAACTAGAGCCTTGGTAAGCAGTCTGCTTTGAGAGAGCTGGAGACTGCTGGTACCTGCAAATTATTACTAATAACACCTAAATATGTTTATTAGCTGTAAGAGGCAGAAATAGTTTAAGAGCCTAGGGGGCTTAATTAAATGTGAAATATGCAGGGAGAGAAGTAGCTAATGAGGCAAGCAGGAATCGGGCTATTATTTACTTTGATTGCTGAAATAGACCTTGTTGTTCCGAGTGGAGTCCTGTCTGGGGGGATACTGTAACAGTGTCTTCTTCTCCCTCTCTCCCCTCTCTATCCCTTCCCTCCCTCATTTATCGTGGATCAGGCACTGTGTTAAGGATTAGATTACAGTAATGAGAGGAGACTAGCTTCTTGTCATCATAGAATGACAGTCTATAGTGAGGAGAAAATTCATACTAATCAACCACATCAGTAAATGCAGGATAACCATGACATGCCCATCCACAGACAAATGGAGAAATAAATTGGGGTACATTTACACAGTGGTTATAGTTAAAGATCTATAACTATAGGCAACAGTATGGCTGGATCTCATAAACAATGTTGACTGAAAGAAGCTAGGTACAAACAGATGCAACCAAAACACACCCAGGTGATTGTATTAATCTAAATGCAAAAGCGGGTGAGACCGATCCCTGCTCTTGGAGGTGCCCGTTGTGGTTGTCCTCCGGGGGTATGGTGCAGCGTGGCTGATGTGGGCCACTCAGATTTTCGGGACACAGGGTGCAAGTGAGGGGTCAGGAGAGAGCAGAACGCTGGAACACCCCGCACATGCTAAGAAACCAGGATGGCAATGTGGGTGTGGCGGGTTCCATGGAGGTTAAGCAAATGGAAACTGTGGATGATCGTTAGCTCAACAGATGCCGTAAGATCAGAGCGCCCCTGAGGCCTCAGGTTTCTGGATGATCCCCATGTATTTATCACTTAGTCATGGGAGCACAGATCTTAGAAGGCGGCTCAGGAGCCCTGGCTGCACAAGTGATTCCACTGCACACTGATTCAGTTTGGTGAAGTCCACACCACTCACCAGAGTCAAAAAAAAAAAAGGAAAACAAAAAGGAGAGGGAATAGAAAATGGAGGCAGGGTGGGAAGTAGAGAAAGAGGCAGATAGAGACAAGGAGAAAAAAACCCAACAAGATGGACAGACGTACCTGGTTTAAATCCCAGGGCAGCCTGGGCCGGTTCTACTCAGCGTGTGTCCTAGAGTCTGCACAGATGATTCGGTGGCCAGGGTCTGTTCTTCACCAGCCAGGAAGTCATTTCCGAATTCCTCTCTGAATTCCTCTCCTATTGTAAGCATCTTGTACTGAGAGCTACATGTTTTTTTTCATGCTGCTTTCTTCTACCCTTGCGCACTATTGACACAAATAACCATCTCTGTCATAGCCACAAAACTTGGCGTGTTTCCTGGAGGGCTCACCGGGACTCTCTTGCAGGCAGACGGAACCATCAACCAGCCACAGCCTGCCAAGACCTTCAGGGGCAGGCCTTGGGCATTGGCCAGAGACCTTTTAAAATTATTTTATAGGAGTACTAAAGGCTTATTGGGGGGAAAAAAAGTAGCTTTTTAGTTATCTTATTTAAAAAAAAAAAAAAATACAGTACTGTTTTAATGCTTTGGTATATCAGGTAGCTTGGGCTAAATTATACTGTTGTGACAAGCAGTCCGCAAACCTTGGCAGCTTACAACAGTAAGTTTATTATTCGTCTGTTTCCCACTCATGCCACAGATCCATCGTGGGTTAGCTGTGGCTGTGCTCACGCTGTTTCTATGCCAGGATCCCGGAAGAAGCAACAGCCCTTCGCCGGGGCGTGCAGCTCTCCTGACACAGGGATAAGAGATGATGGCAGGCCTCGCTCCGATCCTGAAAGCTTCTGCTCAGAAGTGACACACATCACTACCTCAAAACACATGGTCAGGCCTGATGATAATGAGCTGGAAAGTATAATCCTCTCTCAGGGAGGAGCCCTGCAGGAGGACGACGGGAACATCTGGCAGAGTAGAAATGTAATGTGCCTCCACAAGTAATACTCATTATAGAAAAACCCAGGAAGGATAGATATGTGTTACGTAGCCATTAAAAATGGGTGATGTAGATCTAATTTTTAAAATTCTTTTAAAGGTGAATTTTATGGTATGTGAATTGTATCTCAATTTTAAAAAATTATTTATTTTTGTGAGACAGAGTCTCACTCTCTTGCCCAGGCTGGAGTGCAGTGGTGCAGTCTCGGCTCACTGCAGCCTCCACCTCCCAAGTTCAAGCAATTCTTGTGCCTCAGCTACCTGTATAGATGGGATTACAGGTGCGTGCTACCATGCCCAGCTACTTTTTGTGTTTTTAGTAGAGGTGGGGTTTTGCCATGTTGGCCAGGCTGGTCTTGAACTTGTGGCCTCAAGTGATCCACCTGCCTCAGCCTCCCAAAGTGCTGGGATTACAGGTGTGAGCCACTGTGCCTGGCTGGTGCTATAGATCTAATATGTCAGTTTGGAAAGCTGTTATATGTGCCAGAATGGGGGGAGGGAGAAGCAGGTAACAAAAGAAAATGGATAGTTCAGGCTCATTTTTAAAAATCATAATTAAAATTATGCGTAGGAAAAGAAATGGAAAGATCTAGGCCAGATGTAGCACACCTTGGGGTCTGCAGAGCCCAGCCGGGAAATGACTCAGGATGAGTTCTGGGTGCCAGCCCTCTGTCACTGTGCGGCATTTCAGACTCTGTGCTCCCTCATCTTCCAGGTTTGTCGGTCGTTGCTGTTGTGTTTTGTGATGAAAATTTGGATTTCAGTGTTAAAAACTCTTATTTTTAAATGTTGGGAACCAATTAGATGTTTTCACCTGCGCGAATTACCAGTTTGCCACCTCTGATGGGAGCCAACTGTGACTTTCTCTGGGTAGTGAGATTTTGTGTGTTTTGTTTTTCTTTTTTTTTTATTTGTCTGTATTTTCTCCTTTACGCTGAAGCCAGGTATTTCCTTTTGACAAATAGTAATTGGGGAACTGATTTAAAAAAAAAAAAAAAAAAACTTTAAGTGTAGAAATTGCTCTTGACTTTGTAATTCTCTGTTCGGTTGTTGGTGTTTAATCAAACGATAGTGACCCAAAGCATTGGCCATGCTTGATGGTTAATAAACGGCAGGGGCAATGCCTGTACCAGGACGGGCTGAACCCCAAGAGGAAGTCACAGTGGGGAGAGGGTACAGATCGCCCTTGATGTCTTGCTGATCTTGAACATCAGGATTCTCTGTGCTGGCTTCTGTTGACACAGAGCCATGGTGTGTCTTCTTGAAAATGACCCCATGACTGGGAAGATGCCAGCTGACTTGGTGGGAGAAAGGAGAAACCTTCTGAGGGCAAGTTCCCAGAGCAGTTGCTGAATAAGATCAGACAAAGCACTTAAACTCCAATTTAGCAATTACCCGAAGCACAGCTTCCTGCAGCGGTTTCATTTGCCAAATGTGCCTTTTGCCTTTAAAGACCCAGGAAATTGCATGAAGCAGAGAAAGAAAATTTGTTGGATATGAACGTGGATGTAAGAGTAGGCCTTAGATTCAATACACGCTGTTGAATATTCAGGGTTTTATTTTATTTTATTTTTTTCCCCCAACTGTAATTCCCTGCCTCATCACCCATCATGCAAATGTGATTCTTTGGCATTTTCTAATGTTACTCTTTCCCTAAACAAGTAATCAAAACAGGGCTTTAAGCTGCATTTGGAGTACAAATAAGTTTAGCATAAAGTGTAATGATTCTCCTTAAAAAAAAATCAACAGAGACAATTTGGACATTGGAATGGCTTGAATTATCCTTAATCAGAACTCAGACTGGTGTCCATTCCAAAGATGAAAATAAGGTCAGACCAGTCTTCTCTGGTAATAGCCAGTTTCTTAAAAAAAAAGAAAGAAAGAAAGAAAGAAAGAAAGAAAGAAAACAAAACCTTAAACAATGCTAAAAGTAGTACATCTTCATTATAGAAAATTCAGAAAATAAAGTTAGAAGGAAAACAAAGGACTCACATAGATACGATGGCAAGTAATATCTCCTTCTAGCTAATCCCAATACATAGATACGATGGCAATTAATATCTCCTTCTAATTAATCCCAATACATAGATGCGATGGCAATTATCATCTCCTTCTAGTTAATCCCAACACATAATGTATGATTGCAATTAATATTTCCTTCTAGATAGTCTCACCACACAGATATGGTGGCAATTAATATCTTGTAGTTAATCCCAACACATAGATATGATTGCAGTTAATATCTCCTCCTAGTTAGTCCCACCACTTAGATATGACTGCAAGTAATATCTTCTTCTAGTTAGTAACAACACACAGATATGACTGCGGTTAATATCTCCTCCTAGTTAGTCCCACCACACAGATAATTGCAATTAATATCTCCTTGTAGTTAATCCCAACACATAGATATGATTGCAGTTAATATCTCCTTCTAGCTTTTCCTCTGTGCTTTTTTTTTTTTTTGAGATGGAGTCTCGCTCTCTTGCCCAGGCTGGAGTGCAGTGGCGCAATCTCGGCTCACTGCAAGCTCCGCCTCCCGGGTTCACGCCATTCTCCTGGCGCAGCCTCCCGAGTAGCTGGGACTACAGGCGCCCGCCACCACACCTGGCTAATTTTTTGTATTTTTAGTAGAAATGGGGGTGTCACCGTGTTAGCCAGGATGGTCTTGATCTCCTGACCTCGTCATCTTCCCCCCTCGGCCTCCCAGAGTGCTGGGATTACAGGCGTGAGTCACCATGCCCGGCCCATTTTTTTTTTTTTAGTTGGAATCATGTCACATGTAAACGTCTGTGTTCTTCCTTTTTTTTACTTTAAGAGATAGTGTCTCGTTCTGTCTCCCAGGCTGGAGCGCAATGGCAAGATCATAGCTCACTGAAGCCTCAAACGCTTGGGCTCAAGCTGCCCAAAGCGTTGGGATTACAGATGTCAGCCACTGTACCTGGCCCCGCGTCTGCTTTTTAATTTAACGTGAAGATTTTTCTCATGTTACTCTGCACTTTACACCAGAACCATCTCTTGCGGTGCACAGTGTCCAGTGACACCATCATGCGGTCATATCATTTCTCTGATTGTTCCTTTTGCTCAACATTTAAGTTTTTTTCTAATTTCTCCTTGTCAAACAGTTGTAGGGAGCCACGTTGCTCTTCAGGCTTGCTTTGTATGTTGGAGTCTTTTCCTGAATAGGTTTGTGGTGAGAGGAGCCGGTAGCAGTGTGCTGTCTTAGAAAGGGCATAGACTTCTGTAGTAGATGGATGCAAATTGCAGTCTTGACTGTTGTTTTCTTGCTCTCTGACCACAGGCAGCTTTACTGAACTGCTGTGCTTTATTCAGGGGTCCCTAGCTGATACTGGGCTGTTGCCTATTAGGAACTGGGCCACACAGCAGGAGGTGAGCGGCGGGCCAGCGAGCAGTACTGCCTGAGCTCTGCCTCCTGTCAGATCAGCAGTGGCATCAGATTCTCATAGAGCACAAACCCCATTGTGAACTTCGCATACAAGGGATCTAGGTTGCATGCTCCTTATGAGAATCTAGTGTCCAGTGATCTGAGGGGAAACAGTTTCATCCCCAAACCATCAGTTCCCACCCCCACCCCCAGCCGCAGTCCATGGAAAAATAGTGTTCCACGAAACCGGTCCCTGGTGCCAAAATGGTTGGGAACCGCTGCTTTATTTTCTTTGCACATTGGGGCAACGCCACCCAACTTGCAGGGTAGTTGTGAAGGATAATGACTGGAGGTTCCCGGCCTTGAGGGGGACTCTTACATCAGTTGCTGTGCTGTCTCCTCCAAGAACAGACCTGAGGGGCGGTGACCTTGGGATCAGGCGCACCTGCTTTGGAATCAGTCATTCCTGAGTTTTCATCTCAGCTCTGCCTTCAGAGATCTATAGCCTTGGGCGAGTTAACATTCCTAACCTCAGTTTATTCATTTGTAAAATGAGCATAGTGCATCAAAACTCATAAAGTAGTTATTAGGATCAGATGAAATTAATAAAATGATATTACTTGTAAAGCACTTATAATAAGTCCCAGTAATATAGCTCATACTGAATATGTGACAGCCGTTATTGTTGTGCCTGTTACTATTACTTTTGTCATCCTCTTTGTTCTTATCCGTGCTGGAAGTGGGCTGTAGAGAAGCTGTGGTGGGAGAATAAGGAGAGACACCTTATTTCACTTGTAAGTGATATAGTCACAAAAGCTTCCAGGAGGGGGTGATGCTTGATGCAGTCTTTTTTTGTTTTTATTTTTTTTTTGGAGATGGAGTCTTGGTCTGTCGCGCCCAGGCTGGAGTGCAGTGGTGTGATGTCGGCTTACTGCAGCCTCTGCCTCCCGGGTTCAAATGATTCTCCTGCCTCAGCCTCCCGAGTAGCTGGGATTACAGGCACCTGCCACCCATGCCCAGCTATTTTTGCATTTTCAGTAGAGATGGGGTTTTGCCGTTTCAGCCAGGCTGGTCTCGAACTCCTGGCCTCAGGTGATCCATCTGCCCCGGCCTCCCAAAGTGCTGGCATTGTAGGCATGAGCCATGGCGCCCAGCCTGAGACACTCTTAAATGGGAGTTGGGAGTGAGTGGGCTGGGGATCCTGTGAGCTCCCAGGCCCCAAGATGAGATGTCTGGGCAAAGGGTGAAATGGGAGGTGGGTAGGAGAAATGGCCCCCTGCTGTGAGGGTGGAATCAGTGCGGATCCTGAGAACATCGCTCCAATTAACTGAGCCCCAGGGGTTTGTGAGGGGGAGAGTATTAGATTTATTATATGTGATGTCTTTTGCTTTTTCATTTAGGGGCTGGAGCTTTTTCTTCTTCTGTTTTTTTTTTTTTAAACATTGAATTTATTGATCCACAGTGTACGGATGATGCTCTCTTGCTCTGTGATCTAATGAAAAAAGTTAGCTCTGATGGAACACATCAAAAGGTGAAATAAACTCATTCCCTTAAAAAAAAAAAAAAAAAAAGTTGACCTTTTGCAAAAAGTGTCAGAAAATGGGTCCATCTGTGTTACGTAAAGTGTGAGTTTTCTCTCTGAGTTGAATGAAGTGAGGAAATGATCATGTAAAAAACTTCTGCTTCAGAGTGTCAAGAATTTAGGGGTGTTGCTCTTGGTCACGGCATCTTCTGAACTGTTACCTAAACCCGCAGCCGGTGCTCTGAGGTCAGCTCTTGCTCATGTCATAGCTTTAGCTCACAAGCTGCTTTCTGAGGTCTTGTTCATTCATTCACTTTTTTCTTCCTTCCCTCCCTCCCTCCCTCCCTCCCTCCCTCCCTCCCTCCTTCCTTCCTTCCTTCCTTCCTTCCTTCCTTCCTTCCTTCCTTCCTTCCTTCCTTCCCAACCAGTGAACCCACCAACAAAAACTTAAGGGGCACCTTCCGTGCAGGCTGTCTTCTATGCCCTGGGAATATACTCATGAGGCCAAAGAGATAAGATGGCTGCTCCCAAGGCGTGCAGGCTTAATAAACAGTTCAGCAAATAACACTTTACTTTTATTCAGCAATGAGTGCTGGGAAGAAAATGAGACCTGGTGATGGTGGAGGGGACCAGGACACAAGGGTAGAGGCTGCTTTACTTTGAGTCACTGGGAAGGCCTTTCTTCCTTGATTGGGGCAGAAATAGTCCTTGGGTTTATTGGCAGCCCAGACTGAGCAGATCAGTCCTCCCCATTTACAGGTTTGCCAGTTGCCGTTAGTCACGGCTATTTGTGTATCTTGTATTCTAAGAGTTGACCCTGGTCCTTCAGAAACCTTTTGGTGTCGTGGAGGAAACCGATGCATTTTTGGGGTCAATGCTGTCACTGTAAATATTTGTGATGAATAAGGGGCACACACCAGGACTGTAGAAGTCCAGGGTTTGCGCACTTAGCCCAGGCTGGCCCGGGGGAGTGCTCAGGAAGACACACCTTCTGGAAAAAAGGTGGCCTGGGCTGGTGGCGGGAGGATCAGGCAGAGAAGGCTGGGCGGGGCATCCTAAGAGAGGGGACGGCAGGAAGCAGAGCTGGGGAACAGCACGCTATGCGTAGGGGCAGCGACACTGCACATGTGCCACGCGTCACCTCCTGTAGGCCCAGGGCCAGACCCTGCCTTTACTGTGACGTCCAAGTACAGGGCTGTCTAGATCCATGCCTTCACTTGCCAGTGACAGGAGCTTGGCTAGTTGATTTGGGAGGAAAAAAAGGTTGAGGAGAGGAGAGGAGCTCACTCTGCTAGAATTCTGTGGCAGCTCACAGAATGAAGAGTGGGGGTGAGAGGCTGGGTCTTGCAGCCGGGGAGCAGGGCTTCCCGCTATGTAACTGCCAGGGGCAGAAGGCTTTCTCCCCATGTGTTGACTGCATTGGTCTCAGGGAAGGGCTTTGGTGGACCGGACCCGGTGCAAGGGGTATTATGACTATCTGGGCCTGGGCATTGGCACAGGGGTGAGGGTATGGGTAGAGGTGGGTCCTGTGGCAGAGCCACTAGGAATATGCGGAATGGGGAGCGGGTTCCTGAGTGGAAGGAGCCCCAGGAAAACAAAACCAACCCCATGCTTCTGAAAAGTGTGTGTCCCATTCCTTTCCAACCCTGTGGAGGTCCACTCCCGCCACGAGTCATTACATTTGTCTACATCTTGGTTAGCCACAGTTCTGGGCAGCTTTTGTCACCTTGAAAACAGAGAAAAGAAATGTCTTGAGGGGAGATAATGTCGACCTAACGAGCCTTCTTCCTCTGCCTTAACATCCACTGATTGGAACACCCCCTTTAGAAACTCGGCTCACAGGATCATGAAAACTGTAACAGCTGGCCGGGCTTGATGGCTCATGCCTGTAAGCCCAGCAGTTTAGAAGGCTGAGGTGGTTGGACCACCTGAGGGCAGGAGTTTGAGACCAGCCTGGGTAATATGGTAAAACCCCATCTCTACTAAAAATACAAAAATTAGCCTGGTGTAGTGGCGTATGTCTGTAGTCCCAGCTACTTGGGAGACTGAGGCAGAAGAATCGCTTGAACCCAGGAAGTAGATGTTGCAGTGAGCCGAGGTCGTGCCACTGCACTCCAGCCTGGGTGACAGAGCAAGACTGCATCTCAAAAAAAAAAAAGAAAAAAGAAAAAAGAAAAAAAAAAAAGAAACTTAGCCAGGCATGGTGGTGCACGCCTGTAATCCCAGGTACTTGGGAGGCTGAGGCGCAAGAATCGCTTGAACCCAGGGGGACAGAGGTTGCAGTGAGCTGAGATTGTGCCACTCCACTCCAGCCTAGGTGACAGAGTGAGACCCTGTCTCAAAACAAAACAAAAAGCAAAAACCCAAAAACCTATTGATGAGAGGCCCTGTTCAGCTTTCTCTGGACCCATTCCAGTTCATAGCTGTTTTCATTCCTGATGCTGGTGCCAGTGCTCAAGGGTCAGTCTCCTCTGCTCCACCTGCTGGCCAGAGTATCTGTCCCCTGCCCCCTGTTTTGAGGTCCTCACATGGGGCATCCTCCTTAAAACCTCCCATGCTTGTTCTCTTGCCCAGCCCTAGATCAAGGCTGATGGGCAAGTTTACTGGGTGGTGTTTATTTCATGCCATTTGACATGCTGGGGTGGAGAGTCTGGACTGTGGATTGAAACATACTTCTCCTGCATGGCCTCAGGCAACTTATTTGACCTTTCCAAGTCTCAGTTTCCTTCTCTATGAAATGGGGATCATATTATAACAGGAACAAATCGGTAAGATAATACTAATTATTGACTAGAGTGTTGACAACATAGTAAGCTCTCAGTGGCTGTTTTTGTTTCTCTGTTTGCTTGAAATAGAACGTAGCTGATCTGTGAGCTCTAAGATCAGCAACCTGGGCCCTGGGGACAGCCCTGTACCCTGAGAACTGCAAAGCAGGGTGTTTGGTGGGGTGGAAGGCAGCAGAAGTGGGATCAAGGAGAGGGAGCCGATGTTCATTCATTTTTTGTGTGTCCTGTCTCAGAGCCAGAGTGATATGCTGGGAAGTGCTAGTCAAGGGGGTAATATGTATCTAAACCGCTGTTTTCTAAACTGTGTCCTGAAAGAGCTGTGCCTTGTGTACCCTGCAACGCAAAATAGGGCCTTCCCATGACCCACACAGACAGTTCCTCCAAGTGCTAGGGATCCTCCAACGCCTCTGCACAACAGCAGGGGGCTTTCTTGACTTCCTGCATCTGACACCAAAGGCCCTGCTGACCTCATCCAGGACAGCACAGGTCAGACAGGCGTTTGCTCCAGTCCCACGAGCACACTGACGTTAACCTGTAAGGAAAGGCTAGAACAGGGCGGGTGCCAGGCCTGACATCTCGCATCGTGCTGGGAAGTCCCTGCATGCTGCCACTGTGTAACGTCTGTTACAAAGTATAAATTCAGCCTTCTGGGGCCCCAGAGAAAAGGGAGCTGGCACTTGGTGTCTTTGGTGTCAGTTCTGTTGGTTATGGGATGGGGGTAGGGCTGGTCATCTCTTCAAGGGGAAGAGGCTGTGCTCTGTGGCCAGGTCATATACCAGGAGCTTGACCTTGGGCCAGGCTGCCCATCCTCAGGCCCAGGAGGGTGTTGGGGGGATCATATCACTTTGCCCTTTGCAGCTGTTCTTCAGTTGCAGAGAATGTGCGCACCACGCTGCCCTCTCCCTCTCCATCTGTCTTCCTCTGTCTCGTCCTGTTTCCCTCTATGTCTCCTACCCCAAGAAACCACTGCAAGCATCGACTGATAGGACCTATCTGATCTTAGCCAGAATTGAAAATAAAGGCATTTTGCAGGGACATACTTCTGCCTTACAACTGTTTGTTAAAATTCTGTAGTGTTCTCTAGATCAGAAAAAGATCCCATTTATTAAACTGATGACCAGCAAGGAGATGGTCAGGTAATTTGGTTGAAGGGAGCAGCTCCTTCTTAGGGCACCGTCTTGGAGACTCAGGTCACAGGAAGGCGGATGCAAGGCTCTGAGAACCTGCCCTGCTTGAGGCTCTGAGAACCTGCCCTGCTTGAGGCTCTGAGAACCTGCCCTGCTTGAGGGGTCCTGAGCGTGGCTTTGGCTACTTCCATTTTTTTGAGTCCAGACATCTCTTGGGACACAGCTGTTTCAGGACACAGTGTAGAAAATACTAGAGGACGCAGTTTGGAAAACACCAGTTTAGGTGTGTATTTCCTACTTGATGAGCACAGTTCTTACCAGCAGCTGCGTCCAGTAGCACAGTCTGGGTCCTCAGCCTTGCAGGTTTCTCTTGCTTTGGTCCTGGAAGGACCCGGCTGGAATGTTGTCACCCATGATCCTGGGGCTCCTTGTGGCAGAGCTAGCTACTCCATGGCGAGGACACACCTTGTCGGTTCCCCTGGCCTCTGGGCCTTGGGCAGGTTGAAATGATGGGCGTAGTCCCAGCTGGACAGGGCATCCTGAGAGAGGGGACAGCAGGAAGCTGGGAACAGCAGGAGCCAGGGAACAGCACGCTATGTGTAGGAGCAGCGATGCCACACATGTGCCGCATGTCACATCTGTAGGCCCAGGGTCTGGGCCTTGGGGTTGGGTTTGGTTGGGTTTTGGGTCTGCCTTGCTCCTGGGGCAGCTGCTAGGATCAAATGGTGGGGGGCAGTTGTCAGTGGCACTCGGTTGGGGCCCTGCATACCCCAGGAGTTTTATGTTGGTGATGCAGAAGTCACTGAAGGTTGATTTTCCAAAGGAGATTAAAGCTCTTTTCCTGGCGATGCCCGAGACCCCTGCTATGCTCTGCTGCAGCCCCCGGAGCAGCACCGGCACAGGTGAGGGCCAGGCCTCCTCCCTGGGCCCAGGTGTCAGGTGCTGGCTCTCCACAGGAGGCCATGGCTTTAGGACCTCACAGACGTTTCTATTCGGAGAGAGGATGGAACGAAGACAGGAACACAGCACCGTTTTTAGTACAAGGAGACGGCAACAGCTTGGCGTCAGCGCGATGCGTGACATTTCCGTGTGTAAGGTGTGCTGCTGCCTGGTGGAGTGTCGCGCGAGCACCTGGCTGCTTTCCTCGCTGCCAGATGCCATTTCAGGAAATCGCCTTTGTTGCTCAGGCATTCGTACCCCTGACTGCTCAGGCGTCGCCTGGCTTGGGATTCAGGAGGGCTGAGGGGCCTCTCTGAGCTCCCCCGGTGCCTGGAAGGACTCTGCAGGGTGCTAGGCCCTGGCCTGCCATGAGGGCCTTCATGTTAAGGCACTTTCTGACTGGGGGACTTTGGCTGTGTCCTTTTGAGACAGTCTTGCCCTGTGGCCCAGGCTAGAGTACAGTGGCTCACTGCAACCTCCACCTCCTGGGTTCAAATGATTCTCCTGCCTCAGCCTCCCAAGTAGTTGGGATTACAGGTGCCTGCCACCATGCCCAGCTAATTTTTGTATTTTAGTAGAGATGGGGTGTTGCCATATTGGCTAGGCTGGTCTTGAACTCCTGGCCTCAAGTGTTCTACCTGCCTCGGCCACCCAAAGTGCTGGGATTACACGCCTGAGCCACCACTCCCGGCCTCTTTCCTTGTCTTTGAACTTAAGGGGTCGCTAGGGTATTTCCAGTGTCCCAGTCCAGGCCTGACATCTCTGAATATATGAAAGGAAAGTAGCAAACCTGAGATTCTGAAAGACAGTTTGTGTTCCAGCTTAGAAAAAGAGACAGAGAAGGGAACAACATGTCCATAAAGCATCATGGGGGCTTAAAACTGTTACTGAAATCCTGTAAGTTTTCAGCATAGCCCAAACGAATGTGGTATGTTTCTTTCTCTTTGCTTCTCCTCCTGTTTTTCATTCTTTCTCTCTTGCTTTGCTTTTCTTCATTTCCTAGTCTGTTTCTTTTCACTCACTCACTCACTCACTCAGTCACTCTTTTTAACCTGAGTCCCGGCAAGGTGTCACCCACTGTGCTCTGTGCCCGGGATGCAGTGGATGGGCCCGAGGCCCTGCACACCGCATGCCCTCTCCATAGGGGAGAGACTCAGGTGTTCAGACCGCTGTGAGGCAGTGGGTCAGGGGGTGGTGTGAGAGGAGAGTTGCCTGTGCCAGGCATGGGAGATGGTGGCCTTTGTGAAGGACAGGCGACATCTGAACTGAGTCTCAGGCCATACATATGAAATAGATCAAGGGACAGAATGGGGCTGGCAGTAGACAACGTCTCTGTCTCCCCGAATTGCTGGTTAGCTGGTCTCACTCCTTTCCCCTCTTGAGCCTGGTTCCTTCCCCACTCATAACTGTCCCCTCCTCCTTCATAGCCCCAGGACCCACAGCCCCTGGGAGGAGTCAGGAGCACAGCAGCGCCCAGATTTATCTCCACCATCTTCCTCTTCTTCCCTCAGGCGAAATCTCAACAGTGCGTGGTGGCTACTAGCACTTAATGTCTTTTTCTGCTGCACCCTCAGTGAAGCGGGGCTGGCCTTCCAGCCACTCTGGGGCATGCCCTTCCCCCCATCCCAGGGCCACTGCCTGGCGTGTTCATGCTGGGCTTGCTACAGCTGCCCACATTCCAGGGCCCCAGCAGTCCGTCTGCACTGCCAGGCCCAGCTCTGCCCGGTACGGGCTTCCCACCCCTGTGTGGTGCAGATGCAGAACCTTGGACTTGGGGGCACACGCTCACTCTTGGCCGGGGGCTGCTGGCTTATGGAGAGTTTCCTGTTGACCTTTCTAAGCAGCCTCAGAGATTCACCTCTTGGCCTAGCTTGGGCAGGAGTGGTGAGGTCAGGGGGCAGGAGTGGGACAGCATCCCGGGGCTGTCTTTATTCTGACCTGCTTGATGCATCAGGTGGGACTTGAAGGCAGCCCCCAGTCCTGCGAGGTCAGGCAGGCGGTTCACTGCAGGCGTCCCAGCCCCACCCGGTTTCCAGCCAGTGCATCAGCCCTCCTTGGGAAACTTTCACCGAATTTCAGGGCTCAGCTGGGTTCAGCGTTCTCCCGCTCCCTTTATTTTCTTTCTACTGTCGTCCTTCTCCTTTCCTCCTTACCACCCAGTTCACCTCTCCCCTTCTTCATTAACCCCCTCACTCCAGCCCGGGACCCCTTTACTCTGGCAGACCATGTCTTCTTAGTGATCGGTTGTTCTCAACCTCTGTCCAAGCAGCAAAAGGTAGCAGCCTAGATTTGGGCATTCTTTTAACACAGACCAGCAGTGAGGCTGTGCCTTGCCGGGTGCCAGGTAGAGGCAGTGAGGCTGCCTGGTCTGTGGTGGCAAGGACAGCCCGACTCACAGACTTTCAGAACTTCAGCCCAGAGGTAAGAGCTTGTCGTTGAAGAAGTGATCACAATCATGAATGAACAGTTAGAAAGCCCAGGGGCTACTGAGCACATTAAAATCAGAAGAGGTCACACATGAACTGAGATCTGAAGACTGAACTGGAACTAACCAGGTATAGGGGTGGAAGGCACGTTCTAGACTCAGGGAAGGTCTGGGCTGAGGGTCTGGGATGGGCAGGAGCCAGGCCTGTTGGAGGAAAACTGGAAGGAACTCTGCCTGGCAGCAGAGAGGGAAACACAGCAGGGAAGGGGAGAGTGATATAAGGGGAGGGTAGAGAGGAAGGCACCGGACGGGATCGTCCAGCTGTCATGTAGACCATTGTCTTCTATCGTGGTTGCACATGGCAGCCTGGGCTTCCAAGGCAGGGGTCAGAGCAGGGGAGAAGCATCCTCTCTTCCCCAGCCCCCTCATCAGTGAGGCCAGTCTTTCCCAGAGGCCCTCCACCTGTTCTTGCCCTAGTTGCAGGGGCACCTGAGAAAGTGTCATTTGCCAGCCTTGCAATGGGAAGCAGCCTCTGTGGGATGGGAAGAGAGCTGAGAGACAGCTGGTGGGCCAGCAGCTGCATGTCTGCCCTGACCTGGTGACAGTGACACTTAAGACCCCCGGAAGTCACCAAAGAGGCCAGTGGGGAGTAGCAGGTCCTGATTTGCCGGTGGAGTCTGGGCTTGGCTTCTGATTTAGCCACTGTATTAGTTTGTTTTTACGCTGGTGATAAAGACATACCAGAGACCAGGCAATTTACAAAAGAAAGAGGTTTAATGGACTCACAGTTTCATGTGGCTGGGGAGACCTCACAATCATGGTGGAAGGTGAAAGTCCCGTCTCACATGGTGGCAGACAAGAGAAAAATGAGAGCCAGGCGGAAGGGGTTTCCCCTGATAAAACCATCAGATCTTGCGATACTTACTCACTACCACAAGAACAGTACAGGGGAAACTGCCCCCGTGACTCAGTTATCTGGGTCCCTCCCACAACATGAGGGAATTATGGGAGCTACAATTCAAGATGGATTTGGGTGGGGATCACAGCTAAACCATATCTGCCGCATACTAGCCATGTGACCTTGGTCCACTTACTTTGCCTCTCTGAGCCTCAGTTTCCCCCTTTTCTGCTAGGGCAGTAGTACACCTTCACCCCTGCAGTGGGGGAAGAGCACTAACATGTGTGGTGCAGGGTATGCCAAGTTGTATTTTCCTGGCTCTCTCTGAGTATCTGGTGGGTTCAGCTGGCCGGCTGAACCGTACAGCTGGTGTGTGGGTGCAGGGGACGTGGGGATCCAGCCCAACTCTGCCTCCTGGAATTGCGTGGCCTTGGGCCAGCCTCGCCTCTTAGAGTCTCATGTATAAAATGGGAATTTCACCCACCTCACTAGATTGACTTGAGACTGAAAGAAGCTGTGCTCGCAAAGGGCATAAGTTGTAACACGGGCCAGAGCAGGAGTCAGCACTTGTCACATCCTCCCTCCCCTTGCCTTGAGCTTCAGCCTTCTCTCTCTCTCCTGGTCCTTAAAAACAAAAGAAAAGAGGTATTCACACACCTTAAAACTCACCTTTTCAAAGTGTACGATTCAGTCACTTTTTAGTATATTCACAAGATTATGCAACCATCACCACTTTCTAATTCCAGAAGGTTTTCATCACCCTCGAGAAACTCTGTGGCTGTTAGCAGGCACTCTCCATCACCCGCACACCCCTTCCCCTTCTAGCCCTTGGCAGCCAGTAATCTACTTTCTTTTCTTTTCTTTTTTAACTTTTATTTGAAGTTCAGGAGTACAAGTGCAGGTTTGTTATGTAGGTGAACTTGTGCCATGGGGGTTCGCTGTAAATGTTATTTCTTCACTCAGGTATTAAGCCTCATACTCGTTAGTTATTTTTCCTGATCCTCTCCCTCCTCCCACCCTCCATCCACCAGAAGGCCCCAGTGCGTGGCGTTTCCCTCTGTGTCCATGTGTTCTCATCCTTTAGCTCCCACTTATAAGTGATAACACGCAGTACTTGCTTTTGTGTTTCTGTGTTAGTTTGCTAAGGATATTGACCTCCAGTCCCATCCATGTCCCTGCAAAGGACATGATCTCATTCTGTTTTTGGCTGCATAGTATTCCATGATGTAAATGTATCACATTTTCTTTATCCATTGTTATCATCGATGGGCATTGAGGTGGATTCCATGTCTTTGCTGTTGTGAGTAGTACTGCAGTGAATATGTGCAAGCACGAGTCTTTGTAATAGAATGATTTATCTTTTTCTCTGTAGATTTTTCTCTAGATCTGCCTTTTGTGACTTAGAATTGTAAAAATCATACAGTATGTGGCCTTCTGTGCTTGGTTTCTTTCACTTAGCACAGTATCCTCAGGTTTCATCTGTGTGGCAGCATGCATCACTACTTCATTCCTTTTTTTTCTTCTTTTTGAGATGCAGTCTCACTCTTTCACCCAGGCTGGACTGCTGTGGCACTATCTTGGCTCACTGCAAGCTCCACCTCCTGGGTTCACGCCATTGTCCTGCCTCAGCCTCCTGAGTAGCTGGGACTACAGGCACCCGCCACCACATCGGCTAAATTTTTTTTGTATTTTTAGTAGAGAGGGGGTTTCACCGTGTTAGCCAGGATGGTCTCCATCTCCTGACCTCAGGATCCACCCACCTCAGCCTCCCAAAGTGCTGGGATTACAGGTGTGAGCCACCACATCCAGCCTACTTCACTCCTTTTTATGACTGAATAATATTTCGTTGTTTGGATAGACCACATTTTTCTTATCCATTCATCTACCGATGGCCATTTGGGTTGTTTCCTGTTTTTGGCTATTGCAAATTATGTTGCTCTGAACTTTCGTGTACTAGTCTCTGTATGAAAACATTTGTTTTCAGTCCTCTTGGGCATTTACCTAAGAACAGAATTGCCAGGTCACATGTTAGTTTTCTTGATTATAGCCATCCTTGTGCTTTGAAAGTGTATGTTGTGTTGCGTTTCTCTAATGGCTAATGACATTGAGCATCTTTTCATGTGCTTATTAGCTATTTGTGTACCTTCTTTGGAGAAATACCTGTTCAATTCCTTTATCTATTTAAAAATCATAGGTTTTTAAATTTTCAAGTTGTAAGAGTTCTTTATAGATTCCACATATAAGTCCCTTATTAGACACAGGATTTGAACGTATCTTCTGCCGTTTTGTGGTTGTCCTTCCATTTTGATAGTGTCTTTTGAAGCACAGAAGTTTTTAATGTCAATGAAGTCCAATTTATGTGTTTTTTCTTTTGTTGCTTGTGCTCCTGGTATCATGTCTAAGAATCCTTTGCCTACTTGATGGCACACAGATTTAGCCCTGCGTTTTCTTCTGAGAGTTTTATAGTTTCAGCTCTTACATTTAGTTCTTTGATCCATTTTGACTTTTTTTTTTTTTTTTTTTGAGATGGAGTCTCACTCTGTCTCCCAGGCTGGAGTACAATGGCGTGATCTCGGCTCACTGCAACCTCCACCTCCTGGATTCAAACTATTCTCCTGCCTCAGCCTCCCAAGTAGCTGGAATTAAAGACACCTGCCATTATGCCTGGCTAATTTTTGTAGAGATGGGGCTTCACCTTGTTGGCCAGGCTGATGTTGAACTCCTGACCTCAGGTGATCTGCCCACCTCGGCCTCCCAAAGTGCTGGGATTACAGGCGTGAGCCACCACGCCTGGCCTTGACTTAATTTTTATGTATGGTATGAGGTAAGGATCCAGCTTCATTTTATTATGGATACCCAGTTGTGCCAGCACAATTTGTTAGAAAAAACTGTTCTTTCCCCACTGAATGATCTTGGCACTCTTGCCAAAAATAAGCTGACCATAGATGAATGGGTTTGTTTCTGGACTCCTGACTCTGTCCCATGCATCTCTATGCTTGTCCTTCTGACAGTGTCACACAGTCTTGATTACTCTGGCTTATTAGGATGTCTTGGAATCAGGAAATGTCTTTCCACTCTCCTAATCCCATTTCTTCTTTTCTGTCTTCTTCCTTTCATCTTTTGTGCAGTCTTTAGGGCAAAGGATTATAAGTGTTTGTTTTAAAGGGCTAGATAGTAAATATTTTATGTCTTTGTAGGCCGTGCAGTCTCCATCTCAGACGCAACTCTGTTCTTACAGAGCCAAAGCAGCCATAGGCTATATGTAATGAATGGATGCGACTGGTTTTTTTGTTTTTGTTTTTGTTTTGAGATAGGGTCTCAGGTTGTCACCCAGACCTGGGCTGGAGTGCAGTGGCACAATCATGGCTCACTGTAACTGCTACCACCTGGACTCAAGTGATCCTCCCACCTCAGCCTCTAGAGTAGCTGGAACTACAGGCACTTGCCACCACAATTGGCTAATTTTTTCTTTATTATTTGCAGAGGCAAAGTCTCCCTATGTTGCCCAGGCTGGTCTCCAACACCTAGGCTTAAGCCATCCTCTCATCTCGGTCTCCCAAGTGCCGGGATTTTAGGTGTCAGCCACCATACCTGGCTGTGTTCAAAAAATCTTTTTTTTCTTGTTTGACACTGAACTTTGAATTTCATGTACTTTGCCCATGCTAAAGAATACTACTTTCCTTTTGATTTTTTTCCAGCTATTTAAAAATGTGAAAACCATTCTTAGTCTGTGGGCCATATGAAAACAGCCAGCAGGCCAGGTGGCCAGCCCAGTTTGAGAGGAATGCGTCTGGAGGGAACAGTGTGTTGGAGGAAAATGGAGCATCTGCCTAAATCCTGCCGGGCCTAGGGCCTGCGTGGGCTTTCTCTGTCATGCTCCTCCCTATGGAAGCTGCTCAGTAGATCCTGCTGGGGACATGGCATTGCTGCGCTGAGACATCAGAGCAGGGTCACCTGTGTGCAGCTAGAGGGGGCCATGCTGTTCCTCCCTGACTAGTCTACCAACCCCTGGCCAGGGCAGCAGAGCCTTCCCGCAGATACTCTGATAAATCAAACCACAACGGGTGCCAGCCACAAGTTTTACCTTTTCTTCTGGAAAAACACACAATCCTCACTGCACCCCAGAACATCAGCTCTAAATCTTTCTAGGAAGAGCATGGCATTTTTTCCTTTTTTTGACAGGGTCTTGCTCTGTCGCCCACACTGGAGTGCATTGGTACTGTCTTGGTTCACTACAATCTCTGCCTCCCCTTCAAGCGATTCTCCTGCCTCAGCCTCCCAATTAGCTGGGACTACAGACATGGACCACCACGCCTGGCTAATTTTTGTGTTTTTAGTAGAGACAGGGTTTCACTATGTTGACCAGGCTGGTCTCGAACTCCCAACCTCTGGTAATCTACCTGTCTCAGCCTCCCAAAGTGCTGGAATTACAGGCGTGAGCCACCGCACCTCACCAAGCACAACTTTCAAAGCCAGTCCAAACTCTGCCAGATGCTGTCATGTGTGACTTTGGTCAGGTAAGTTAGTCTGAGCCTCAGTATCTTCACTTGCAAAAAGGGTATGGGATGAGTGAGTACCTTCTTCACTGGGGAATGTGAGTGCATAGCACCTAGCACGTAGTAAGCACTCAGTATAGTACCCTAGCACATAGTAAGCACTCAGTCTAGCACCTAGCATGTAGTAAGCACTCAGTATAGCACCCTAGCACGTAGTAAGTACTCAGTATAGCACCTAGCATGTAGTAAGCACTCAGGATAGCACCTAGCATGTAGTAAGCACTCAGTATAGCACCTAGCACGTGGCAAGCTCTCAGTCAAAGCCATTTGCCACTGTGCTGCTGTTTGTTCCCATTGCATCCCTTATGGCACCGGATACTGAGGGAGATGCAATTGGCTGCGTCCAGCCCGTGGTGGTTCCCTGAGTCTGCAGCTTCAACTACAGATACTCAAGTACCGGTCCCAGATCCTGGTACATTGTAGGTGTTGACTTTTCTTCTTTGCCTGAGCTGGATCAGGTGGATCTAGGGGGAATTCTTGTTCCATACCAGAGTAAGCATTTGTGGTGTGTTTCTGGCACAGGTACGTACCTGAGTTATCTTCCTGGACCTTTTGAATGAGGGAGAGCGTTTTTCTCCATGGCCTGCAAGCCTCACTCCCCAGGCTGCAGGCCCTTCCCTCTGTCTCTTCCTTATAGGCCCCACCCCACCCTACAGGTCATATCCGTCACATCTCCAGAACCCCTTCCTCTAGATCAGGGGTCAGCAAGCTATGGCTTGTGGGCCACATTGTCCCCTTGACAGTTTATTTTATTTTATTTTATTTTTCTGAGACAGAATCTCACTCTGTCATCCAGGCTTGAGTGCAGTGGCATGACCTCAGCTCACTGCAATCTCTGCTTCCCGAGTTCAAGGGGTTCTCCTGCCTCAGCGTCCCAAGCAGCTGGACTATAGATGTCTGCCACCATGCCTGGCCAATTTTGGTATTTTTAGCAGAGATGGGGTTTCACCATGTTGGCCAGGCTGGTCTCGAACTCCTGACCTGAAGTGATCTACCCATCTCGGCCTCTCAAAGTACTGGGATTATAGGACTGAGCCACTGCACCCAGCTGACAGTTTTTTTTTTTTTTTAAATAAAATTTTATTGGAATGCAGCCATATCCATTTATTTATGTAATGTCTGTGGCTGCTTTTATACAACAAAGACACAGGTGAGTCTTTAGGACAGAGCCCGTATGATCCACAAAGCCTGAAATACGTATCATCTGGCTGGCTACAGAAGACATCTGCTGAGCCCTTATCGAGATGCCCCCGCTTCAGGGCTCCTGTATGCTTAGCCGTCTTCCATTCGACGCTGTTGATGCTGTATACTGAGCAACTCTCCTGTGTGCATCTCCCCAGGAGGCTGGGGCTCCCTGAGGGTAGGGCTCTGTCATCCCAGGTGCCCACTTTGCTCACAACAGAGGCACATAGTAGGTGCTCAGTACCTATGAGGTGATAGATGACTGGCTGGCTGAATGAATGAAAGAATGAAACAGACATGATATCGTAAATCAAGATAGAGTTCTTCCCAGGTCAACCAAAGCTAAGGTTTTTCACCTGCAAAAAAAAATAGCCTCAGTGTACAGTGGGTTCAGAACTTCTCTTTCTGCAGCCCATCAACTTCCTCTCCAACCTCACAAGTAGGTATCACCAATAAAAATGGTTGACGCTCAACATGGCGCCTCCTGTATGCCAGGCCCTGGATTGAGTGCTTTTGCAGATATTAACAAATTCAAGCTTCTGGACAACCCTAGGAAGAAACTACTGCTGCTACCCCCTTTCTACAGATAAGGAAATTGAGCACTGGAGAGGCTAAGCTGCTTACCCAAGGACACTCAGCTGGTAAATGTGTGTGTGAGAAGGGAGTGCATTCAAACCCAGGAGGTAGAGTTCCCAAGTCCATGCTTTCCTGCTGCACATCTGCTCCCATGTAGCTCCTGGATGTGCAGTTGAAACAGTAACTTCTCATTCTTTTCTTTTTTTTTTTTTGGAGACAGAGCCTTGCTCTGTTACCCAGGTTGGAGTGCAGCAGTGCAATCTCGGCTCACTGCAGCCTCCACTTCTTGGGTTCTTCAGCCTGTGCCTCCTGAGTAGCTGGGACTAGAGGGGTGCACCACCACGCCCGGCTAATTTGTGTATTTTTAGTAGAGACAGGGTTTCACCATATTGGCCAGGGTTGTCTCGAACTCCTGACCTCAAGTGATCCACCCGCCTTGGCCTCCCAAAGTGCTGGGATTACAGGCGTGAGCCACCACACCTGGCCCCATTTGTTTTTGAGACAAGGAAATTCTTTTCAGAGTCTCTGCATAGAATCTTAAAAGCTCAGCACAGTCAGTAATTGTTCTTTATCATCTGCTGGACTATTTAGTGTAGTAACTGCCTCTGATTGAATGGGTGATTGAGGATTGATCTAGCACTCCAAGAGGGACCCGCCGTGTGCTCAGTGAACAGAGAGGAGTCAGAGGAGCTTATCAAGAACATTGCTGAGAATAAGAGTTAGTATCGATGTTTTGGTTGGAAAGAGTTGGCCCTGTGGAGGGGATTCCTTGTAAAGTTTCATGGCAGTGGAGCTCCTGTTGACTTTCCTCTGTGCCTTATTAGGTATACTCAGCACTTAACATGGATGAGGATTAAATGAGTTAACCTATAGGAAACACTTAGAATCGGTCCTGGTATGTACTAAACTCTCAGTATGAAGTGGCTGTTGTTAACCTGTTTTGTTAACTGGATCCCAACGAGCTGCCTTAGGTTCTTCATTTTCTAAGGGCAGGATTAAAGTATGTAAAATAGGGGCTGGGTATGGTGACTCACACCTGTAATCCCAGAACTTTGGGAGGCCAAGCTGCGTGGAACATTTGAGGTCAGGGGTTCAAGACCAGCGTGACCAACATGGTGAAACCCTGTCTCTACTGTAATATTAAAAAATTAGCATGGTGTAGTAGCACGTACCTATAGTCCCAGCTACTTGGAGGCTGAGGCAGCAGAATCATTTGAACTTGGTAGGTGGAGGTTTCAGTGAGCCGAGATGGTGCCGCTGCACTCCAGCCTGGGCAACAGTGGGAGACTCGGTCTCAAAAAAAAAAAAAGAAAAAAAAAAAAGAAAATAAATGCTACAGACCAGCACCACTTCTTAAATAAAAACTGTGATTCTTAAAGCATTCAGGTAATTAAAGAAGTCCCATCGGCTTAGCGTGAACTTTGGGCACCTTTCTCCCTTGCCTTTTTCTGCAAATGAACAGAAGTATACATGGTGGATTTTTGTTGTTAGTGGAATTCTAAAAATCAATACTAAAAACTTTGCTGGTGCCCAGCCTAATCCTGGATACCCCCAAAGACTCTCAATCAGTGCCTTCTAGATCAATTTTCACCTCTTCGAAACCTCATTTTTAATCTGTAGTGACAAAAGTCCAGAAAAACCACCCGGACAGAGCCAAGATTTCATAAATGGGAAGAAGGTGGTGTAGACCAGCAGCCTGCTCTCCTAGGGCTTACAGCAAAATCAGTATTCCCTTGCTGTGAGACCTGAATTGTGGAAACCAGTTGGCCAAGGGGACTAATTGGATGTCTTTTGAAAATTCCCTGGCTGGAAATGAGATGCAGGTTAACGGACAAGATTGGCAGCTCATGCATTATTTTTCAAAGCTCTCTCCTGAGATTGTGTTTGTGACTTGGCGAGAGTGCTTCATTTGCCCTCACAAAAGCAGGAACAGCCCCACCACTCAGAGAGCCCTCTCTCTCCTGTACCCTACCCCTCTCAGCACACATCTCTGTTGCTGGCACAGTTGTCAGGAAGACACTAGGGAAGGGCTTTTATCCAGTGGGATAAAAACCTCCCCAGATCAGCTGATGGTAGCTGAGATCATTCACATCTAGCTCCAGGAAGGCCTTGGGTTGGGTCTCGGGAGTGACGACGATGATGGCGTTCCCGGGATTGTGCTGATTGTGGATGTACGAGGCCTGTGTCGCGCAGTGGCCGCACCAGGGCAACAGCAAGAATGACATTATTATCCCCCCATTTATAGATGAGCAATGAAGCCCAGAGGGTTTAAGCAAGGTGACCAAGGACACGTAGCTTATAAGTGACAAAACCAAGACTCACGTCTAGGTCTGTCTCGCTTCAAAGCCTGTGGGTTTCCAGCGGACCACCTTTCCCTCTCCTCCTTGCAACTGCAGTGAACTTCCCGAATTCCATTCCTCAAATCCCTGTCTTTGGTCAAGGATGGTGGTGACAGTGTCAGACACCAGCTGAGTATCGGATCATGTTTTTACATGATTCCCATGATACATTTCCATGTCTTCAATTGCTGGTGAACATCTTCTTCATAAAGTGCAGATTACTAAATTGTTCAAGGCAATTGGGAACTCTTTTTTTTTTCCCTAAGGCCGTCAAGTCAGTGATCCTGTTTGACTGCAGTTATTTTTTTGTGGTGACACCTCCTGCTTATGTACAGCCCAACATCTGGTGACATACTAAAGGTTCCGAGAAGTTGATGGGAAAAGAGATGATTTTTTTTTTTTTTTTCCAGAAAATCTTCTTGCCCTCATTGTTGGCTGGAAAAGTCCAACTTTATCTCAAGCCCTCATCTCATTCATTCAGACATCAGTCCGCTCCACCCTGCTAATTATGGGAATGACTGCCCAGTGCTCAGAGACACAGCTAAGACTTTCCTGAAGTGTCTGGTTCATAGTCATGTCTGTCAGTCTTTCTCCAAGACAACATGCTGTCCTGGTCAGGTGCATCAAACCTCCTTGCATCCAGCTGTACCCATTTTCTTCTAATTAAGCATCTCTTTTTGCCTTTTAAATGGTAGTGATTTGCTTTGTTTTTTGCATTCACTAGGCTGTACCCATAGGTACCAGGTTGACTCGCCGTGATTGTCTATCCAAGCTAGGGTAAGAGATGCTGGCTGCAGGGGAGGTTTGCCATCAGGAACAAGACTCAGTTTTGTTTCAACATACATGTACTGCATAACCTAATATCTGCTGGGTATGATGCCCAAAATTGGGGATAGAGAGATGGGACATGGCTCCTTACCCTCAGGTGGTGCTCAGTCTAGTTGGGGTAGATAGGGAAGGCAGGCACAGCAGCAGGGGACAGGGAGGAGGGACAGCGATAGACCTTGGTCTAGGGCATTGGGGGAACACAGAAGGTGAGTATAATTGAGGAAAGGAGAAGAGACCAGAGAAGGATGTTGCAGGGTGAAGACGCTGGAGGCAAGCCCTCCAGGATGAGTAGGACTTAGCCAGGCAAAGAAGGCACAGTGGGGACAAGCAGAGGGAACAGGCTTGAGAATAGGCATGGCAAGGACAGGAATCCTGGCATACGTGTGAGCTTGGAGTGAGCTGGTTTAGGTGGATTATGCAGTGCAAAGCATGTGATGATGTTTGTATTTGGCATCTTAACTCAAAAGCGGCAGAAAACCCAAACCAAACTGGCTTACACAAAAAGGGAATTTGTTACTCCCTGTAAATCAGTAGTCTTGGGGTAACCTGGCTGCAGGCATGAGTTGATAAGGGGCTCAAATGCAGCACCGCCCCCCCAGCTCTGCGTCTCCCTACTCTGTTTTCTGCATTCAGAAGTCACAATCACTTTAGAAGCTATTTGTCTGAGGTTACGCAGGTTGCATCCAGGGCTGTCTCACCTCAAACCTTGTGGGTTTCCTGCTGACCGCTATCACTTCTCTTCTCTGCAACTCCAGTGAACTTCCCTAAATTCCATTGCTGAAATCCCTATCTTTGGTCACAGATGGTGGTGACAGGGGCAGACGACAGCTGTACATTTGACAGTGTTTTTACGTGATTTCTGATATGGTTTGGCTGTGTCCCCACCCAAATCTCATCTTTGATTATAGCTCCCATAATTCCCACGTGTTGTGGGAGGGACCTGGTGGGAGATAATTGAATCATGGGGGGCGGTTTCCCCCATACTGTTGTCATGGTACAGTGAGTAAGTCTCAGGAGACCTGATGGTTTTATAAGGGAAAACCCGTTTTGCTCAGTTCTTGTTCTCTCTTGCCTGCCACCATGTAAGGACATGCCTTTGCTCTTCCTTTATCTTCCATCATGATTCTGAGGCCTCCCCAGCCATGTGGAACTGTGAGTCCATTAAACCTCTATTTCTTTATAAATTACCCAGTTTCAGTATGTCTTTATTAGCAATGAGAACAGACTAATACAATTCCCATGATATATGGAGACACTTGGTTGTGTGTTGAGAGGGGCAGGGTGCAGGGAAGGGAGGGTTGTCTGAGTGGTGGGGCTGTTCTAGCTTTTTTTGGGGCACATTCTCAGACAGCCTCTCTTGTCATGGGCAGGAGTCAACTGGGAAGCTCCAAATGGGATCAACTTGACTTCAAGTCAGTGAGAAAAGGGTACAGCTCTCTATCCCATTAATTGGAAAAACTTCACCCAATCATAGGCGATGATGTGCCCATTCTGAACCACTTGCTGTGGCCAAGCGAATGAGGTGCTCTGATGGGCTGAAGCCTGAGTCATAGGCTCTGTCCAGTGCCCATGATGTGAGAGAAGGGAAGACAGAGGCTTTCCAGAGAGTGGTCAGGCCACAGTTACCAAAGAGGATGTGTTCTGAACCAGGTGACCCAAAGCATGAGCTAGTCAGGTGGGCTTCGTTTGCTGAGGAGCTTGGGCATTGACCAGAGAATTTTAAGTGGAGGAGTGACATGGTATGATTGGAGCTTTAGGCCAGTCATTGTGGTGGCACTGGGGAACCTAGGGTCAATCAGGGACCATTTGGAGGTCCTGGCAAGTACAGCTGATGAAGGACCGAGGACAGGAGTGGAGAAAACCCGGAACACAGAGGAGGTAGAAGTGCTTGGACTTGATACACCATCCCCCTGCTTACCCAGTAAGCAAACTGAGATGAACTCTGCCAAGTAGTTGAGTTGGGGACCCAGTGCTGGGGAATAACAAGGCTTCTGACCATAGCTCTGCACAGAATATGCACCTTCTACAAGCAAGGGAGAGAGTACATCTGCTGCCCCCAAAGTAGCCGCTTTTGTCCTTGAACAGAAGAGCTGCAGAGGTACTTACTGACTTACTGCTATTTTTGTTGATTCAACAATCTGCTACTCAGTGGCCTCCAAACTCCTGAGAGTTATGTGCTCATTACTGCCAACCACATTCCTCTAAAGTACACATTAGGTTCATAAACACAATTTCAGGGCTCTGTGCGAAAATGGAGATGCTCTGTAATAGAAAATTAGCTTCTTCCCTGCCAGCTCTACCAAGTTTACATTTCATCTCTTTGGATGGCAGTATTCTTGGTAGGGGAGAGAAAGGAGTCCCTGGAGCTGGGAGTATTCGAGGCTGATTGCCAAGTAGGAGCCTCCTCCTGTTGCCGACCATTTAATGATCCCGTGACAGCCCAGTGTGCGGGATGACCTGTGACCTGCTCTCTTTTATTTACCAACAAAAGAGATTCCATGCAGCAGCCTTTTAGCACTAACAGAAATAGGAAAGGCCGCCATGCACTAGTTGCATTCAATAAACGGATGGGGTTGGGCGTGATGGCTCACGCCTATAATCCCAGCACTTTGGGAGGCTGAGGCAGGTGGATCATGAGGTCAGGAGATCAAGACTATCCTGGCTAACACGGTGAAACCCCGTCTCTACTAAAATACAAAAAATTAGCTGGGCAAGGTGACTCACGCCTGTGTCCCAGCTACTTGGGAGGCTGAGGCAGCAGAATCACTTGAACCTGTAAGGCAGAGGTTGCAGTGAGTCGAGATCACACCACTGCACTGTAGCCTGGGTGACAGAGCAATACTTCATCTCAAAAATAAATAAGTGAATAAACAAACAAACAGATGGTTTCCAACCAAACTGGCCTTACTGGGTACTTCCAATTCTTTCTTTCTTAAAATAAGGGATTGAGGTCTCTGGCCTGGACGAGCAGCTTGAGCTATATGGTTCTTCTGGATTCAGTTCTAGAAAGGGCCTGTGCCCAGCTGTTTAGCTTTGGACAAATTATTGAGCCTCACCAAAGCTCAGTCATGTCATCTGTGCGATAGGATCACTGGACCCACCCCAAGGGATTATCATAGGCTTAAGTGAGATAGAACAGCTGTAGGGTGCTCAGTGCAAGTTCTGGCTGAGTGGCCGTGGGCAACTCTGAGATAATGCCCTTCAGTGATTCTCGGCCAGAGGTGGTTTTGTTTTATCCCTCAGGGGACATTTGGCAATGCCTGAAAGCATTTTTGATTGTCACAACTGGGATGGCTGCTACTGGCATCTCATGGGTGGAGGCCAGGGATGCAGTGGAATGTCTCACAATGCGCAGGACAGCTCTGGTACAAGAAAGACTTACCTGGCCCCACGCATCAGTAGTGCTGTGACTGAGAAAACCTCATGTAGAGAAAACTGTGTGGTATCTGGAGCTGACTGTGTTCTCAATAGCGGGTAGCTGTCAAATGGTAGGTGCTCTGTGCCAGGGGCTGTGCTAAATGCAGAAAGTCAGAGACCAGAGGCAGATGCCCATCGCTGAGTACAGTACACTTAGAGACCAAAGGCACTCAGGGGAGAGTTGCCTCATACAGCCTGGAGGCAGGACGCGGTGAGGGGTGAGGGATGGCTTTGTGGATGGGGAGAGCATCTGAACTGAGTCTGGAAGTTGCCCCCAGTCATTTTCTCTCCTTCTTTGGTGGATGTGAGGGGAGGTCACCAGCCCGGGGGACTGGTGTGGGGAGGAGGTGGCTTGCATCTGTGACTGCCGGACCCCTCCGAGTGTGAGGTCACATGGGCCCGTGGGTGTGAGGAGAGCAGCCGGGTGGTGAAGGTGTTGGCAGGCGTGGTGCTGTGGGACAGGAACTGTCACCTCTGCTCCGACATGAGATCACAGGTCTGTCCTTTTAAAGTTGGGTTTTAAAATAAAATTGCTCCTTGTTCTGACTGCAGCTGTCATTTCTTTTGTTACTTCTGAGGCTGTTAGTAAGAGGAATAATTTAGAGCTTGGAGGTGGCCTTCATCTTGGCTAGTTGCTAAGCACCTACTTTCTCAAGGCACTGGGGCCCTAGATGCAAAAAGAATCCCCAGCAGCAAGACCTGGGGCCGTCTCGCCTGGTGGCAGCATGTGCCTCCCCTCCCACCCTTCGTTCTCCCAGGCGTAGACACCAGAGTGCCAGTGTGGCATTTCCACAGATGAACCAACTGCCGTAAGCCTCTGAAACAGGAATGTTACATATATGGCTCTCGTGCCACTTGGCCCCATTCGCCTGTCCATGGCAGACATGGCTAATCAATCACAGACTTTCTCAGTGAGCTCAGATGCGTTCTCAGAATCATCCTCCACATGACCACCATCTTTCCCAGGCAGCCACCACTGTACACTATAGTAGGCAGGTAGCTCTAGACTTGGCAGTTTGCCATCCTTGCTGGAAATCATTACTGGCGATGTGACCCTGGGCACATCATATAACTCCAATTTATTTCCTCTTATGCAAAATTCAGATGCTAATGCCTACTTTGCAGGGTTGTTGTGAAAACTAAGAGAAATGAAACATAGAAAGCAGCTGGCATAGAGTCCAGCATGAAGTAAGGGTTTAGTAATTTTTTTTTGTAGAAATGGGGTCTCACCGTGTTGCCCAGGCTGGTCTTGAAGTCCCGGTCTCAAGCAGTCCTTGTGCCTCAGCCTCCCAAATTGCTGGGATTACAGGCATGAGCCACCTTGCTGGCCCTCAGTAATTGTTCCTTGTCTTGCTTTTTGCATAAAATTTACCCTTCAAAGACTGCAGAGGGACTTGTGGTTCATTTAATTCTGCTTGATATTGTCGTTTATATTTTCAGCTATATTTGTTTGAGTCCTCAGTAAGACTGTAGGCATTTAGATTGCAGGGAAGGTATCTTTGGATTTTTTTTTGTCCCCTGGCCTTCCATCAAGATGTGGTAATTGGATGTATAGGAGTGTGGCAGACACTGCTAGTTGCTTGCTGAAAATAGCTGTGAGGTTTTTTCCTTATCTCTTAGTAACAGAGCCCTGGGCATTATGCCCACATAGAAAATAGTAAATTTCTCAGCTTCCCTTGCAGCTACATATGGCCATGTAACTAAGATCTGGCCACTAAGATATAGGTAGATGTATTGGTTGTGGCTTCCCAGAAAGGCTGCTTACATGTCATATGGGTGGTACATGCCTTGCCTTTCTTCTTCCTGTTGCCTAGAACTGAGAAATGATAGCTGGAACTTCAGCAGCCACCTTGGGCCATGTGGTAACCTAGGGGATGGCAACTGCAGCCAAGATAGCAGAGCAGAAAGATGAATGACCTCAGTCCCTGATGACTGAGGGGGCAGCCATCCCAGTCCTGTACTGCCTCTCTGCAGACTGCGTGTCCATCAGAAAATGAGCCCCAAGTGATTAGACCCCTGCCATTTTGGAGCCAAATGCAATTCCTAACTGACGCCAAGAGCTCTTTGATAGAGGCTGAGAGAACTGCTGCCCAGAACTCTAGAGGTGAGATAGCATGTGGCGTTTAGGGACTTTGGAGTTCAGCTCATGTAGTCAACAACTAGTTATGAGTTTCCATGGGCCACAGGTGCTGCTGGGGAATGTGACTTGTTGCTCAGTTTAAGAGCAAACAGAAAATAACCTGAAGAGAGAAGTGAGGAAGCACAGATCATGCACGGCCCTGAAGCCACATTCAGGAATTTAGACTTGAGCTTGAGTGCAGTGGCGCATCATTGAAGGAATTTATTTATTTATTTATTTATTTATTTATTTATTTATTTATTTTTTTTTTTTTTTGAGATGAAGTCTCACCCTGTCACCCAGGCTGGAGTGCGGTGGTGCAGTCTTGACTCACTGCAACCTCTGCCTCCCAGGTTCAGGCACTTCTGCCTTAGCCTCCCGAGTAGCTGGGACCATAGGCGTGCACCACCATGCCCGGCTAATTCTTTTGTGTTTTTAGTAGAGACAGGGTTTCACCATTTTGGCCAAGCTGGTCTCAAACTCCTGACCTCAAGTGATCCACCTGCCTCGGCCTCCCAAAGTGCTGGGATTACAGGCATCAGCCACCACACCTGGCCCGCTGGAGGACTTTAATTTACACTTGGGAACCATTGCTCTGGCTGTAGTGTGGAAAAGGAGTCGAATGCAAGATTGCTGATTTTGTCCCTCCTGACAAGGGTTTCCTCCTCCTTCTAGAAGACCTGAGTCTATCAGCCAGCTCCAAGATGCCCTTCTCCTTGGCAGAACCCCACCGAGTCTGAGGTGGGTGGGAAGTCAGACCTTGGTCTATGCCTGGGATTTCTAAAGCCCCCATACCCTGTGGCCCTCTTGGCTGGGACTTCCAGACCCTGGGTCTACCCCACCAAGGACTTTTTTTTTGAGAACCTCCAGCATTCCTGGTCAGGCACACACCAGGCAAGCCCTGCATACCGGCTTGCCCAGCACCCGCGGTGGGTATAACTGACCTCTAGGTGGCAGTGGCCACCTGCTGCCGCTCCAGCTCCCAGGGCCCTGGTGGAGGAAGTCCTCTTTCTCTCCGCATTAGCCAGTGTTCCTTGTCTCTTCCCTCCCTGAGTTGTGGATCCCGGGACATACCTGTTTCTTCCTCTGTCTTAGATGAGACTTTTCTGGCTTTCCAGTTTTCACTGCTCTGAGTATCGGGCAACTTCATCCAGTAGGCTTTGCAAAGTCTTCGTTTGTGTAGGAGACCGGAGGAGGTGTCACAGTGTCACACACAGAGATTTGCATACGCAGACCTTGGTCTTGACTGTCGAAAGCATCCGTCCTTTGCCCACTGCCAGACGCTTATCAGCAAGGATAGATGTGCATTAGAGATAGCGATGTAGGTGGCCCGGTACGGAGGGTAAGCCCTCCCTCCTTCTTTCTTGCCTGCCTTCTTGTTTCCTTCTCTTCCTTCCATTTATCCATCCATCTACCTACCCACCCATCTAGCACCCACTGAGCATCTCTAGGAACTTGGGGCTTCTGGCGGTTTCCGTCTTGGTTCTTGCCCTCAAAGAATTCATTGCATAGTAAAGATGGAGACTTGTAAAGGTACAATTGCAAGTAAATGTTCAGGTGATGTTCATTTATTCATCTGTTCATTTGTTCATTCATTCATTCATTCATTCATTCATTCATTCATTCATTCATTCATTTGTAGTATGGAATATCCATTATTTCTAGGCACTGGTCTGGGTACTGGGGCATAGTGAATAAGGCTGTGGCCATGTACCCCCCAGAATATGTATAATTACTATTTGTCAATTAAAAGAATAAATTTTTAAAATGTGCAGAGCTTACATTCTAGTGGAGAGAGGACAGAGAGCCATCAATAAATAAAGGCTCAATATGTACCATAGATTGAGGTCAGCAGCTGTGGTTTCCTGCCATTTCAAATGATTCATCTTGTATACAGTGTCAACGTATGGCATCAATGAATACAGCACGATACTGGAAAAAACTAGGCAAGATAATTGCTCATTATGCCAAACGCTGTGAAGAAGCAGAGAGAGAATGATGGTAGAGGATAGTTTTGGGGGGGGGGGTAAGGGTGTATGTTGGGTGGCATGTGTGCACGTGTGTGTGCGCGCATCTGGTGGAAGTGATGTATACCTGGTGGGATAGTGTATGAGTACTTGGTACTGTGTGCACCTGTTAGTGTGTGTATGTATGTGCATCTGCTGGGGTGTGTGCATGTGTGCCTGAAGGGATATGTGTGTGAGTACTTGACAGTGTGTGCACCCGGTAGCGTATGTATGTATGTGTATCTGGTGGGGTATGTGCATGTATGCCAGGGAGGATGTGTGAAATTGCCTCCTTTCGGGGAGAGGATGCATCAGGATTACGAGCTTTTCCAAAGGTGGAAAGGTTCTGAGCTCCTGGCCTTCACAGAGACGTGTCTGGGTTGATGGGAGCTGTTCAGGAGCACCCTCTGAACTCCCAGAAGGCCCGGGGCATTAGCATCTTGTCTTGCCAGTGGCCTCCAGAGAGAACACTGTGCATCTCGGGACCAAAGCAGTGTTTGAATTGCATTGACAGAGTTGATTGTGACACTTGAGGCCTCCTTTGCCATAATCCCACCCTCTTTTAGTGGGCAGTAAGCTGTGATATCAGACCAGACCCCTTTTCCCTTTTCTTCTCCTTACTAAGTAGCAATACATTCCGGGAAGGTCAGGTCACATTATGTGTTCATGTAGCATTTAAGGAGAGTTCAACCCCTTTCCAGAATTGCTAATAACAGTACAATAGACATCAGTCATACATTACACATGCATTACATCACAGCCCTCTTAGGTGGGTGCTAATAGTATCCCCGCTCTATAGATGCTAAAACTGAGGCTCAGAAAGGTTCGGTGGGTTGGCCAGGGTCACCCAGCTGGCAGGTGGTGGAGTCAAGGGTTAATCCAGGCAGCAGTTCTCGCAGCCTGCGCTGTAACCTCTGTTCTCTGGAGTGGGGCCTCCCCACTCTTGGTGATTGGGAGGCGTCTGCCTGTGTTTTGCAGAGATATGACAGGTCTCAAGAATGGCCCTCACAATGCCTCAATGCCTTGTCTGAAGCCTGAGCTCTTTGTTTACTGCTTAAGGACAGGGTGGTCTGGAGGAAGAACACAGATTAGGTGCTGGGAAAAACAGAGGTTCAAATCACGTCTACACCACTCACTCTGGGCCTCTGGGTAAGTCCCTGTTCACACCTCATTTACCCACCATAAAAAGACTTGGACCAGGCAAAATGGCACACATTAGCCTCTACCATGGTGCTTTGCAAGCCAGCAAGATGGAAAAATGTTCATCCCAGCCCCATCTTGTATGTGAGGAAATTTTAAAACAAAATTGAGCGCTGTCTTACGGGCATTGTTATGAGAGAGAAATGAGTACATTGGGTAAATTAACTGTATTACGATGTTTGTGGTCTGCATGCGGGCGCAGTTTGATCGCGTGGGGAGACAAAAGAGGGTTCCTCGTGATGACTAATACGTCTCTTTAAACATACATTAGAGAGAGGTGCAGAGAGGGCGCCTATCACATCTGAAATGTTCTATTGTTCTGTTTGTTTTTCATTACTCTGAAATGATTACTGCAAAAATTCCTAAATTGGATGCTTTTCACAGAGGAAGATTAAAGACCATAAGCACAGTCTTGCAGCTGTGCAAAAAAGCCTGTGCATCTGTAGATGGATGAAGAGCCTCAGCAGCTTCACCCTGGGCTCTGCACTGCACATGGAGAAGCCTCAGGCCCGCTGGGAAGTGGGACGTTCCACCTGTGAGCCCAGAGGGACCTTCGTTGGCATTTTGTAGCATATCTGCCCCGAGCTGACCACCATCTGCTTGGCATTATTGCAAGCCTCTTAAATGCATTTCGGTGGGGGACAGGTCTCCATAACACCAGGACAGGGAGGCAGAGTCTTCTGGAGAAATCCAGACAGAAACCTTGCCTGGTTGCAGAGGAGGAAGAAGCATCAAACGCAAGCCCTACGCAGACACTAAGTGGTCTCGCTTCTGTGGCTGCCTGAGAAGTTGCAGCTCTTTGATTAAAGATCAGTACTCATTTGAAGGTTTCATATTTGTTATGCACTTTTTGTTGTTGGTGAGTTACCACTGGTCCTGTTTGTAGAGGGAGAAGGGAAGTATTTGTCCTCGGTGTTGGCTGCAAGGTTGTCCCAACCAACAATTCCCAGTCACGGCGAAGGATACAGGAGGGAGCTTTGAATTGTGTAGATAAGTTAGAGGGCCAGTTAAACCCAGAAAGGGCAGTGCTGTGGGCACCAAGGAAGAGGTATCCTTTGGAGTGTGTCACAATCCACTCCCCTTCTCCTGTGCACACTGCACACATGCACTGAGGCAGGCTCCAGCCACAGCTCTTTGGCCCAAAGTGAGCACCCACACAGGAGAAAACTACCCAGATACTGGCCCAATCAGATTCCCGTTGGTCTCAGATCTTTTCATTACAAGTGGCAAAATCTTACCTTGAACTGGCTAAAACAAAACAATGTTTTGCCTTGTATAAGTAAAATATAAGGACGGCCATTAGCAGGTCACCATGGAAGCTGAAGCGTGGCTCAGCGTCCATGCAGCCAGAGAAGCTCCTGATTTCTGTAAAGCACCGTTACCCATGGCAGGAGGGAGATGATCCCATCTGCTTGATCCAGGGTCTCAGCTATTCTCCTTCCTTCTCCCTTTCTCCCTCCCTCCCTCCTCCGCCCCCTCCTGCTGTCTTCTTCCCCCACCTCCTCCTCCCTGTCTCACCCCCTCCTCCCACCATTTCACTCTCTCCTCCTTCCCCTGTTTTACTCCCCGCTCCTCCCCCTTTCCACTTCCCCTGCTCCCCCGTCCTCCTCCCCACTATTTCCCCCTTAGGTTCTGCCGCCCTCTGTAGTGTGTTCTCTGGTAGGTTCCTCTCCTGTAGGGCTCACCAGTAGCTATGAGCTTAGATCCTCACAGGCCAAGAAACGCGGCTATGAAAACCCCCAGCTCTCTCCCTGTCATACAGGCTCCCGATCGGCCTGGATGGGGCGGAACACCCTCACGGTGGTACATGCAGGACTTTGATTCTCCCAGCCTCGATCTCATGCCTACTCTGGGCTCAAAGCTGGAGCGGGACCGACGGGGAGCCCAGAGACCGGCCGGGTGGAGAGTGGGCCCCTAAAGGAGAACTGAAGAAGAGGAAGTGAATGGCAGGCAGTGAAGGACCACGCTGTTCGGAAGCACGGAGGCTTCTTCCTGGACCATGTGGGATTATGCCCCAGAGCCTGGGTCAGTCTGCTTGCACATGGGGCTGGGTTGAGGGAGTGTCGTGTCTAGACCCTGAGCTCAGGGGGTGGAGAAAGCAACCCTGCAGAAAGGAGGCAGGATCCCTTGGGCGTGCAGAGGAGCGGAGCAGTGTGGCGTCGCAGCTAGCCTTGGACTTGCGTGGCTTTCTGGTCGCTGGTCCTGCCCCTCAGGAGGCCCAGCAGCCTTTCCGGCTCTTGGTTTATTTGAGATACCCTTGTACCCTTCCAGTAATACCCCATTTCCCCAAAGCCATAGTGAACTGGCTTTTCTTCCTGGTAATCGAAGAGTCTGTGACTTAAGAAGATAGAAAGGCCAGCGACACCGTCGGCCTGGCTCACAGAGTTCCTCTCTAGGAGTGAAGTGCCTGGCTCCCGGTGTGGTTGGGAGCATGCGGAACAGAAGCACGGCGAGATGAAGCGTGGCTCAGCTTCCATGCAGCCAGAGAAGCTCCTGATTTCTGTAAAGCACAGTTAGCCGTGGCAGGAGGGAGAGGGCCATTCATGATCACACCAGAAGGTGCCATGCTAACGGCCGTTCTAGCTGAATCGCAGCCTCCCCAGCCCATTCCTTCACACAAGAGCTGTTTGGCTGAATGAGACTTCATCACCCAACCACGCCTTGCAGCCAGATGCAGCCGAACAGGCCTAGTGCGGCTGCAACTTTCCTTTAGGGAGGGAAACTGTAAAACTGTCTTCTGGGCATCGCGATCTCCTTAGTATTTTCAGAGTTGAGGGTATTGCTTGTTCAAATGCCAAGATCATTTTTAAGGCCATTATAGTCTCACTGATTTCTTATTGTCGAGAACATTTTATTTGGAAAGGTCTTAGTGAAACCAAAGTAGGAAACTCCGTCTATATTTTTAGTTTGGACTTCCCTCTTGTTACCTCCTCCTCCCCCGGCCAGCTCCCCTTCATCCTTCAAGACTTTGCTCAGACATCACCTCCTCCAGGAAACTGCATTCCGTATCACCTCTCCTTATCTTCTGGCCTCCTGTGCGCCCCTCTGCCATAACACTTATTCCACTGGACTGTAACTTTTTGGCTGGCTGGCTGGCTGCCTGCCTCACAAATGTGTGAACTCTTTTTTTTTTTTTTTTGAGATGGAGTCTAACACTGTTGCCAAGGCTGGAGTGCAGTGGTGTGATCTTAGCTCAATGCAACCTCCGCCTCCCAGATTCGAGCAGTTCTCCAGCCTCAGCCTCCTGAGTAGCTGGGACTACAGGCACATACCACCATGCCCGGCTAATTTTTGTACTTTTAGTAGAGACAGAATTTTGCCATGTTGGCCGGGTCGGTCTCAAATGCCTGACCTCAGCCTTCCAAAGTGCTGAGATTACAGGCGTGAGCCACCGCACCCAGCCAAATGTGTGAACTTCTTTAGAACAGGCACATTGCTTTTGCTAATAATAGCCAACTCTTGTTAAATATTTATGTATTAAGCACGTAGTTGATTTTCAAACACAGTCCTAGAAGGTAGATGTGGTAATTGCCCACATTTTACTTTAAGAAATTGAAGCATGTGTGGAGAGGTTTAGCAAATTACTTAAGGTCATACCACTAATGAGATTATGAAATCAAGATTCTATCCCAGGCAGCCTTAGTCTTATTGTGCCCATAATCATTGCTCTGAACTATTGACTCAGCCCAGCATCTCTCCTTGGAGCCATCACAAGTCTGGTGACTAGTAGGTGCTCAGTAAACATTGCCTGAACTTAAAGAGATTGGATATCTGTGAATGTGCAGCTGGGCTGACTTGGAAGGAATTTCCAGAGGTGGTTTTGCTGCTTCTATTACTGTGATGAGGGGTAGAGGCACGTTTGGCCTCCTGCCCACATGGAATTCTGCAGTCAGAGCAAGTTGTCACCGCAGCCCTTCACTCCTTCTCTCCAAGACAAATGGAAACTTATTCTGTTCTTAAAACTTGTCTCCTCTATCAGAAGCTTTTTCAAAGGCTCTGGTGCTGAGGCTGCAGGGTGAAAAGTAACCTCCCATCCGTCACAGCAATTCTGCTTGGAATTGGAAAACAATTTGAAGCATCACATCTTTCAAGAGGAGTTTTCCTTTAGATTATTTATGATAGAAAATATTCAGGCTGGCCGGGTGTTGTGGCTCACACCTGTAATCCCAGCACTGGGAGGCTGAGGCGAGCAGATCACTTGAGGTCAGAAGTTCAAGACCAGCCTGGTTAACATGGTGAAACCGTGTCTCTACTAAAAATACAAAATTAGCCGGGCGTGGTGGCGGATGCCTGTAATCCCAGCTACTCCGGAGGCTGAGGCAGGAGAATCACTTGAACCTGGGAGGCGGAGGTTGCAGTGAGCCGAGACTGCGCCACTACACTCCAGCCTGGGTGACAGAGCGAGACTCTGTCTCAAAAATATATATATATATATATATATATATATATATATATATATACACACACACACACACACACACACACACACACACACAGTCTCTCTCTGTCTCTCTTGTATATGAGGAAATATTCAGGCCAGTGTGGAGATCAGTATCTCAAACACCCTGAACACTCTGGGCCTCAGCTGTGGCTTTGCTCTGGGTGCTGGGCTCCATCTCTTGCCGTGGGTCTAGTCCCCAGCGAGCTCTCAGCCCTGGTCCTGCAGCCTGGGCTGGATCCTGCTTCCATGATCAGCTTCACTTTCCTCCTTCACTCTTGCACATTGTCTCTTTGTTCCTGAACGATAGGGACGTGCCTTTCATTTTCGGAGGTGACCATGCCTTTTCAAGTACCTCTGCAGTTTAGCCTCCATCCGATTGCATTTGGGGAGAAGATGGAGGGTTGGAGGTGCGTTGTCTTCACAGTGTCGACCAGAAGTCCCACTTACTTGAAAAATAAGTAATTTAATTTTTTTGCTATCAAAGTCTGTTCAGTAGAAGAAAAAAATTTTGAAATCTTGAAAAAAGATAAAGAAAAATAAAAATCTATCACCCTTCAGAAATAGCAGCCACTGTTAATGTTTTAATTTGTATCCCGGTCTTATTTCTGGGGATTTAATTATACACATACACACACGTGACTAGAATCATACTTATCAATATATCATAAGCAGTGTCTCAATTCCATGATTTCAGAATAAACAGGGTTCCAGCTTCTGTTCCTTGCTGCCTCCCCCCATCCCAGGAAGACTTGGCAGGTATTTATATCTATGAAGAGAGAAGCAGAAGCCTGTTCTACCTTCCCAGGGAAACAGAAAGCCCTTTGCAGAAGATCAGTGCTGCAAATGGAGCAGCCAGTTTAGCAATGCACATGGCTAAGGGGGGATCATGTGCATGACTCAAATATCCAGACTGCAACATGTGACTGCAGGATGAAGTCATACTTCCTTTTACATCCCCCTGCTATGATCGCTGGAGCCCCCAGCAGCTTGATTGCCGGAAATTAGCTCCCCTCGCAGTGGCTCCGGCTATTTCTGAGTTTCCCAGGAGCCGCCTCACGTGGACTCAGGGACTCGACCCTTGTGATTTTCTCTGTGGCCCCTGCTGCTGCTGCACATGCTGAAGACACCCCTTGTTAGGACGCGAGGCTCCTGGGCACTGCTGTCCACCAGCGGTCATTGTCGCTCTGACTTGGGGTGAGGGCGGAGGAGTTTCTCTGCATTGCTACTCAAACCCAGATGTGACTGCTGGGCCTGTGCCTTATATCCACACAACACAACTGAGGCCAGGCTAGAGCTTTTTCATTGTCTATAACCTCTGCATTAGTCCATTTTCATGCTGCTGATAAAGACATACCCGAGACTGGGCAATTTACAAAAGAAAGAGCTTTAATTGGACTCAGTTCTTCATGGCTGAGGAGGCCTCACAATCATGGCAGAAGGCGAGGATGAGCAAGTCACATCTTACATGGATGGTGGCAGGCAAAGAAAGCTTGTGCAGAGAAACTCCGCCTTATAAAGACATCAGATCTCATGAGACTTGTTCACTAACAAGAGAACAGCACGGGAAAGACCTGCCCCCGTGACTCAGTTATTTCCCACCAGGCCCCTCCCACAACATGTGGGAATTATGGGAGCTACGATTCAAGGTGAGATTTGGGTGGGGATGCAGAGCTAAATTGTTTTTAAATTTTTCAATGTTGACAAAAATTGTATATATTCAAAGCATATGACATGATGATCTGATGTACGGATACATTGTGTAATGACTGCCACAATCAGATTAACATATCCACTACCTCCCCGAGAGAGCGTGTGTGTGTGTGTGTGTGTGTGTGTGTGTGTGTGTGTGTGTGTGTGAGAGAGATGATGACACTCTCGTCAGATTTCAAGTAAACAGTATCATAGTATTGTTAGCCAGAATCCCCGTGCTGTCATCAGATCCGCTGAACTTACTCATTTTCTAAAAGAAAGTTATAAGATGTACCCTTTGGCCAGCATCACCCATCTCCCCTATCCATCCCCCCAGCCCATGGCAACCCCCATCTATTCTGTGCTTCTATGAGTTTGTCCATAGAACTTCACTCACACATCCGCCTGTAAGTGAAGTCAGGCAATATTTGTCTTTCTGTGTCTGGCTTATTTGGTTTAATACAATCCCCTCCAGGTTTATCCATGTTGTCACAAATGGCAGAATTCCCTTCTTTTTTTATGGCTGAATATTTTTCCACTGCATATATGTGTGTGTGTACCACATATATTCCATATGTGGTATATTTATGTGTGTGTGTATATAGAGATACACACACACCACATTGTCTTTATCCATTCATCTGTTGACAGACACCTAGTTTGTTTCCATATCTTGTGAATAATGCTGCAATAAGTATGGGGGTCCAGATAGCTCTTGAAGGTACTGATTTAATTTCATTTTTTGTTTTAAAGTTTCATTTTATTTTTCAATTAATTAATTTGAGACAGGGTCTCAGCTCTCACACCCTGGCTGGAGTGCAGTGATGCGATCACAGCTCACTGCAGCCTCCACCTCCTGGGCTCAAGCAATCCTCCCACCCTAGCCTCTTGAGCAGCTGGGACTTACAGGCATGCACCACCACACCTGGCTAATTTTTAAAAATTGTGTGTAGAGACAGTCTCACTGTGTTGCCCAGGTTGGTCTTGAACTCCTGGCCTCAAGGGATCCTCCCACCTCAGCCTCCCAAAGAGTTGGGATTATAGGCCTCAGCCATCACACCCTGCCTTACTGTCTTTAGATATATATCCGAAGTAGGATTGCTGGATTCTGTATGGTAGTGCTATTTTTATTTGTTTGAGGAGCCTTCATACTATTTTCCATGATTTACATTGCCACCAATAGTGTACAAGAGTTTCCTTTTCTCCATACCCTCACCAACACTTGTTTCTCGTCTTTTGGAGAAGGGCCATCTTAACAGGTGTGCAGTGATATCTCATTGTGGTTCTGATTTGCACTTCTCCGATGAGTGGTGATGTGAGCACCATTTCATCTACCTGTAGGCTATGTATGTCTTCTTTGGAAAAATATCTATTCAGGTCCTTTGCCCATCTTACAATCAGATTATTTGGGATTTCTGTATATATTTTGGATATTAACTCCTTATCAGATATGTGGTTTGCAAATATCTTCTACTTTATAGGTTCTTTTCATTTTGTTGTTTCCTTTGCTGCACAGAAGCTCTTTAGTTTGATGTAGACCAGCTTATTTTGTTTTGTTTACTTTGCCTGTGCTTTGGCAACAGATTCAAAAAAATCACTGCCAAGACCAGAGTCTAAAAGCTCATTGCCTATATTTTCTTCTAGGAGTGTAACAGATCTTACACTTAAGTCTTTAATCTATTTCATGATAATTTTTTATATGGTGTAAGACAAGGGTTTAATTTCATTATTTTGAAGGTAGGTATTCATTTTGCCCAGCACCAGTTGTCGAAGAGACAGTCTTTTCCCCGTTGTGTTTTCCTGGTGGCTGTGTCACAGATTCATTGACCATATATGTGTGGATTTATTTCTGGGCTTCGTTCTGCTCTGATGGTCTATGTGTCTGTTTTTAATGACAGCACCAAATGATTACTGTTGTTTTGTAATATAGTTTGCAATCAGGGACTGTGATACCTCCAGCTTTGTTCTTTCTCAATACTGCTTTAGCTATTCAAGGTCTTTTGTGTTTCCATATGAGTTTTAAGGTTGTTTTTCTATTTATGTGAAATGTCATTGGAATTTTGATAGAGATTACATTATATAGTATGGACATTTTAACAATATTATTTCTTCTAGTCCGTAAACTTGGGATATCTTTCCATTTATTTGCAGGTTTTTTTTTTTTCAGTTTATTTCATCAATGTCTGATACTTTTAAGCATATAGATCTTTCACTTCCTTAGTTAAGTTTATTCCTAAGTATTTTATTTGACAAAATTCAACATCCTTTCATTATAACCCCCCAACAAATGAGGTTAGAAGGGTGTACCTCAGCATAAGAAAACCATATGTGACAAGCCTACAGCTAACATCATACTTAACAGTAAAAAGCTGAAAGCGTTTGCTCTAGGATGACGAACAAGACAACGATGTCTACTCCTGCCACTTCTGTTCGGTATAGAACTGGAAGCCCCATTCAGAGCAATTAGACAAGAAAAAGAAATAAAAGGCATCCAAATTGGAAAAGCAGAAGTTAAATTATCTCTGTGTGCAGATGATAGCATGTCATATAGAAAACCTTAAAGAGATCACCAAAGCAACACAAAACAAACCCACAACTGCCAGAACTAAGAAGTAAATTCAGTAAAGTTGTCGGATGCAAAGTCAACATACAGAATCTGGTGTGTTTAAATACACTAACAATGAACCATCTGAAAAAACAAATTGAGAAAAGTCCCATTTATAGTAACATCAGGCTAGAACTTTTAATAAAACTGTATATACAGCAGCATAGGGATCGTGGGAGAGAGATACGGCAGGGGGGACAACTTTTAGTGGCTACTACCAGATGAAGCTGCCTTCAGATGTGGCAACCCCCTCCCGGAGTCCCGGTCTTCAGAGCGTCTTTGAAAGGGGTCTTCCTGCCTTGCTCATGTCCACCACTCCCTAGAAAAGGCCAGCTTTCTGTCTCACCATGATTTACCTGGAGCCCCAACCCAACAGCCATGAACCAAAGCATGGATAGTTTCACACTGAAGTTGTCTCCTCCTTAGTTTTCTGGCAGGGACTGGTGTTGGCAGCCGTTGGGACTGAAAGAGGCCATAGCAGTTGGCTGCCTGGGCTCTGAGGTCCTCGGTGGGTTCCGAGGGGATTGGCAAGTCCATTAACTTAGCAGGGGGACATAAAGTGGAGACTGTTCCATGAGTCCTCTAACAGAGGCTGTTTACATCTCCCTTTGTTGGAAATGGTCCATTTCACTGCGTATCTACTCACAGACTTTGTTTTAGAGCCAACGGGTGGGCACCTGAACCAGAAATTCAGTGAGTTATGGGAACAAGAGTGCCCACCTTTTCCCCGAGCTTTCCTAGGTGTGAAGGAAAAGGCAATGGCCAGTGGTGCAAAGATGTGGGCCATGAAGTCCGGCAGACCTGGGCTTCAGTCCTTGTTTCACTAATAACTAGCTCTGTGCTAGACCAGTGACTCAGACTCAGTAAGGGAGAGTGGCAAATTCCTCTTCATCAGGGCTTATGGCAAGTAAAAGTGAATGGGCCAACCATGATCCATGGCCAGTAGTGCTAAAAATATTTCCTTTTCTCTTAGAGACATACATCTATGTTCTCTCTCCAGTAATCTAAAAGTGAGTGAAAGAAAACCCATTTGTATATAAATGGCTGTGGCTCACTAGGGCAAAGATCCATGCTCTCATTTTCCTCTTCCAAATCCGTAAGAACTGTAGAGGACAGTCCCACGCTCTGAGCAGCCCCTGGTTCATGTATTTGACATGTATCTATCAGACGCAAGCACAGACACACAGGTGACATCCTGCTTTTGTGGGATTGAGAGGGGCAGTACCTGTCAGTAAGACACTCCCTGGCAGTGATCTCATGGACAGGCAGATACACTGCCTGCATCCACTCTAACCTGTCCGTTCGTTCGTTCGTTCATTCATTCATTCATTCATTCATTCATTCATTCATTCATTCATTCATTCATTCTGTCCTTCTTACAAATTTAGTCCTGGGAATATATACTGAGTGTTTCTTTTGTACTTCCTTTGGATAAAATTGACCAGATTCGTGTCCTCATGGAGCTGATCCTCTGGTTGAAGGAGAAAGACAACAAACAGGTCTACCTAGCATGCCACCTGGTGGTCTGTGCTGGGGTCAGCCGTGATAGTTGAGCCAGAAGCCTCATGGAGTGCGGGGATAGGCATCGAGTCTGTCCAGGGACAGGGCATTCCAGGCAGAGGAAACAGCTATGGCTCCGGCTCTGTGGCTCCACCCACTTCATCATCCTCTAACGTCCTGGACCGGGCCCTGGACACCTCCGGCATCCTCTTGGGTCCCTCGTCCTCCCTGTTCCAGCTGCCCCAGCCTCCTTTCACTTGTCCCCTGTTACACAAGCCCCTGCCACACGTCCCCTCTGCATTGCCCTTTGCCCTACAGCTGCTTCCCTTCCAGGACTATCTACTCTGACTCCTTTGTTTTCTTTTTTTTTTAGATGGAATTTTACTCCATCACCCAGGCTGGAGTGCAGTGGTGTGATCTCAGCTCACTGTAACCTCTGCCTCCCAGTTTCAGGCGATTTTCGTGCCTCAGCCTCCTGAGTACCTGGGATTATAGGCGCCCACCACCATGCCCAGCTAATTTTTGTACTATTAGTAGAGACGGGGTTTTACCATGTTGCCCAGGCTGTCTCGAACTCCTGACCTTAAGTGATCTGCCCACCTCAGCCTGGGATTACAGGTGTGAGCCACCAGGCCCAACCTCTGACTCAATATTTTGGTTCCAGATCAAACGTCAAATCTCAGCGAACCCAACCCCACTCCCAGGCATGGTGCCGCTGGCAGAACCAGGCCCCCTCCCGCAGCCCTCATCTCCCTTTGAAAGCCTATATTCCTATGGGTGATTATTGGCATCAGGTTGGCTGAGGTCCCCGAGGACTGAGCCCTGCGAGGTGGGGATCCTGCCTGGTTTTGTTCTCCATGATAGCCCCAGGGCCCAGCCCTGAGCTTGGTATACAGCAGGCTACCTGGTGGTGACTGAGGAGGTTCTGCCTGGGGCACAGTGGGGATTGGGAAAAGAGACCTGGTTTGAGGGGGGTCTTGAAGGAGGAGCACACACCCTCAACCTAGCGTCCAGTTCTCATCATGTCTCAAAACTAATAAAACAAAACAGGCAGTGTCAGGGGCTTGGAAAGCTGGGCTTTGGGCAGTTCCGGCCATGCCACTTGCAGAAGCATTGAGTCAAATGTCCAGAGACAGTAGAGCATGGGCTGAAATGGAGTAAACATAATGTGTGCACCTCAGTTCTCTCCGAGACACAGAGGCTGCCCTTCAGCTACAATTACTGTACCGCGGTGCCAGGTAAAGCAGAGACTGGCTGGGTCTCTGCCACATCCAAACCTTTACGCTACATCCTTCTTTCAAAGGTCTGTGGAATGGTGCTGGCAATTCTTAGTAAATAATGCATTTCCTCTTGTACTAGTCTGTCTCATTTACATAACCCAGTGAACTGAAAAGTCATTTTTCTTGGGCTGAGTTATTCATCTTATTCTCGGCATTTGGCTGCAATAATACCCCTCTATCGGCACGGCCATACAGTAATTCAGGCATTTTGTTTTAGCAGTGAGGACACTTATAGTTAATAACACATGAAGCCATTTCATTAAAAGGAAAGTTTTGTTAGGATACATTAACACAGGCCTTGAACCAAAACACAAATCATTTCATTCCCTGGCTATTAAGGAAGCAAAATGAATTGGGAACCCGAAACCATTTTTTGAAAAATCGTTGCTATCCTCATGTCATCTAACTCTCCGCATTCAACAATCTGCATAAAGGGGATCGGGGTTTTAGAGAGTTGATAGGACTTGTTTTTCTCTGAGATGGAGAAAATGTGGCATGGGCTTTGGGGGCAGCATATTACTGAAGGCCCAGTGCTAGTTCCGCTGCTCATTCCCCAGGGGATAGAGAGCGCATTTCTTAGTTGCTCCACATCTGTTTTAAGGCATACAAAGTTGCATGGCTAGCCAAGTGCAGGGTGGCTCACGCCTGTAATCCCAGCACTTTTGGAGGCCAAGGCAGGTGGATCACCTGAGGTCAGGAGTTCAAGACCAGCCTGGCCAACATGGTGAAACCCCATCTCTACTAAAAATAACAAAATTAGCCAGGTATGGTGGCTTGTGCCTGTAATCCCAGCTACTTAGGAGGTTGAGGCAGGCTGAGAATCACTTGAACCCGGGAGGCGGAGGTTGCAGTGAGCTGAGATCTCACCATCGCACTCCATCTTGGGCAAGAAGAGCAAAACTCCATCTCAAAAAATAAAGAAATAAATGGCAGGGCTTTTGTGAACATTGTGCGTAACATGTCTGGCACATGGCAGGTGTTGTGAAATGGTACAACTTTTTCCGTATGTCCAAGAAACTTCCAGTTAATACTAGTTTTCACTCTTGAATATTACAACATGCAGAAAAAAGTATTTAGTTTTGAGGTGCAGGACTTTGGATTGTTAAGGAGTTACATGAAGTTTGAAACGGAGAGGGAGGCATTTGGTTTATGCTGCAGGAAGCCTGACGTGTTGGTTCCACATTCGCTGTGTGTCAGTGACTGTTTTATTTCTGAATTCTCGCCGCCTTCATGTCAGCGGGTTTCTCTGTGGGGTCTGATCCTTGCAGGGGTTTACAACATCCATCAAGTATCTCCTACGAGGTCCTCCTCCTAAAACAGCACTCTTGCCCGGGAACCTGGGGGCTTGTGTGGCAGGGGCTGGATAAATGCCCAGGCCGGCCTGCAGCCAACAGAGAGGTGCACTGAGCTCGTTCTGAGTCACAAGCCCGGGAAACGCTTCCCGGGTTTTGTTTTAGCACTCAGAAACCCACTCAAAAAGGTCATTTCCTGAACTCTGCTGTTGCTGTTGAGTTTTCTGGAAGCAGAGGGGGTGCTTAGCTGCCCAATCCACAGAGCGTGCTTTATGTTTGTGTTTCCCCGCCTGCCTAGCATTTGACAGTTAATTAGGCATGGTAATTACCTGCTTTAATTTCATGATTGCACATCCTATAATTAGCCCTAATTCTGTAATAGGGAAGTTCATGTACACAAAGGCAGCCGATGATGAAGGTGATAAGGGTTACAATATTAACAGCTGCCATTGCTTACTGCCTGCCAGGCATGGGCGAGGCACGACACCTCACAACCACCCAGTGACATTGCAGTAGCCTGTCTAACAGTTGAAGAAGCTGAGTCTCAAGGTGGGATGTCATCCCCAGGGTCACGGAAGCTGCAAAGGGAATTGTGAGGATGTGAACCCAGGCCTCCCTCCCTACACAGCTGTGCCCTTTCATGCTGCCTTTCTGCCTCTTGCAGGAGCACCTGAGATCTGACATGCTTTGGGCTAAAGGCGCCCATTCCTATGCTTGGCACACCCTCAAACCAGATTGAGGACTTCACCCACTTAAAGCAAGCTTTTACATCTTCATTCTTTCTCTCTGTCTGCCTGACTTCCTCCCCACTTCTTCTTTTCCACCCCACTATGGGAGTGCATGTTTGTGCGTGTGTGTGTGTGTCTGAGATAAATTTTACCCTGGAACGTTGACTACTTTGTTGTTAGATGTTTTCGTATGTGTACACAATGTTGTCCTGAATATAATTGCCCAGTTCTCCTCCTCTCCCAAAGATTTAGCCTCTAGCACTATCTTCATTTATCCAAATGGAGACTCGACTTGAAGAGGTGAATTAACTTATCCAGGATCCCTTGGAGCTGGAATTCAAACCCATTTCTGTCTCAGGCCAGAGTCCAGTGTCTGGGCTCCCTGCTGATGCTGACATACGACGATATGTCAGGTCCCCCTGGATGCGCACCCACAGAGCCTTGGCAACGCCTCCTGCCCCATCTACGGCCTGGCTTAGACCTCCCCGCCCCACGAGTTAGGGTGAAAGCTCACTCTCCCGAGGACAGTGAAGGCAGGGCTTTGTTGTGTTTTTGCTTTTAAATTCAGGATTAACATAAATACGATCAGGTGTATAAATCTTAAGTTTATAGTTCAATTAATTTTACTTCTGTATAGACATTCATAACCACTGCCCAGATACAGATCCTGGATGTTTCCAGCACCCAGAAGGCTCCCTTGTGCCCTGCACGAGAATCCTTTCTCCCGCCCAAGGTCACGAAGACATTCTGCCGTGTTTTCTCCTCCTCACTTTATGATTTCACTTTTCACACTGAAGTCTATGACCCCAAAAGACACGAGTGCAGAAGCCACACGTGTGAATGTTCATAGTTGCTTTATTCATCAAAGTCGCGACTGGAAACAACCGCGATGTCCACCCCAGCACAACAGGTAGATACCAACAGGGAAATATTCATGCAGTGGAATACTATGCAGTAGTGCAAAGGAACTTGAGGGCCATACACAGCAACACAGCTGCATCTCACGTCCACAGTACTCAGTGAGAGAAACTAGACCCAGAGGAGCGCACACTGATTCCATTTAGGTCAAGTTGAAAAACAGGGGCAAGGCTGGGTGTGGTGGCTCACGCCTGTAATCCCAGCACTTTGGTAGGCTGAGGTGGGTGGATCACCTGAGGTTAGGAGTTCAAGACCAGCCTGGCCAACATGGTGAAACCCTGTCTCTACAAAAATACAAAAATACAGGCGTGGTGGCGGGTGCCTGTAATCCCAGCTACTCGGGAGGCTGAGGCAGGAGAATCACTTGAACCCGGGAGGCGGAGGTTGTAATGAATCAAGATCACGCCACTGCACGTTAGCCTGGGCGACAGAGTGAGGCTCCATCTCAAAAAAAAAAAAAAAGGGAAGAAATCTAGGGGATAGTGCTTAGCATTGCAGGAGAGCAGTATTGATTAGAACAGGGCACAGGAAAGTCTCATAGGAACACTGGTAGACACTCTTCATCTTCTAAAAAGAAAGCGTTTCCTTGAGACCTTATCTGTGGTTGAGCTTGTTCTGGATTCTGTTCATTGATGGACTGAGGTTCTTGCATTTTCTTCTCCCCTTAACCTCCCTTTACCTCCACTGTTATTACAGACGTTGTGAGGGTAATTCTTCTCAGTGGAAAAGAAATCTTCAGATTTGAGCTTCCTCCTAAAATGAACAAGAGAGCGTTTGCCCCAATGCCCAATTACAGATATTACCCTCCGATTTAATCTTCTTTTGCTGAGTCGAGGAGATCCGACATAAAGTGGTTTTTTATTGCTTGTTTTAAAAGAGAACTTGGTTGTGTCAGAAGAGGTCAACTCTTTTTATCCCTCCGAGGAATTATTATCTTTACGGCTCAAGCAGAAGGAATTGGGGCTGATCAAAGTTAATTTCGGGGGGAGAGGCTTCTAAAATAACAAACAAAACAAAAGACTCTTAACAATTTGGGGCCTAAGCCCTTTGAAATCCTTAGTGAAATAAGTCCGTGATTTGGTTAAGTATACATAATTCAGGGACAGGTTAATTTGCAGAGCAAGTTTCCTAACTTTGGATGTTTGGAGCATTATCGTTGTGGATCAGCCATCTGGGTAATTTCGGGTAATTTTAATGGCATTAGACTGGATTCGCTTAGATCCAAAGGGAGAGGCACAAATGAGGTGAGATTGGACAGTCTGATAGCAAGGAGACCTTTCCGAGAACACACGGTCTGCAGAGAGGTGCCTGGGCTTCAGAAGAACAAGGCAAGGGCTCCTGGTTCTGGCTACCCACATCCACATTGCTGGTGCCTTCAGGATTCTGGGTGACTGCAGCAGACTGCTGTTGTCAGAGATGTTTGAACCACAGCAACTCCATCTTGAATAGGGGCTGAGAAGATGAGGCTGAGACCTACTGGGCTGCATTTTCAGATGGTTAGGCATTCTAAGTCACAGGATGAGATGCGCAGTCGGCACAAAATACAAGTCATAAAGACCTTGCTGATTAAACAGGTTGCAGTAAAGAAGCTGGCCAAAACCCACCAAAACCAAGATGGCGACGAGAATGACCTCTGGTCATCCTCACTGCTGTACTCCCACCAGCGCCATGACAGTTTACAAATGCCCTGGCAACAGCAGGAAATTACCCTATATAGTCTAAAAAGAGGAGGCATGAATAATCCATTTCTTGTTTAGCATATAATCAAGAAATAACCATAAAAATGGGCAACCAGCAGCTCTCGGGGCTGCTCTGTCTGTGGAGTAGTGGTTCTTTATGCCTTTACTTTAATCAGCTTGCTTTCACTTTACAGTCTTGCCCTAAATTATTTCTTGCTTGAGATCCAAGAACCTTCTCTTGGGGTCTGGATCAGAGCCCCTGTCCGGTAACACTGTGATAGAAAGTGTTAGAGGCAGAGGGCAGGTAGCCATGGGTTCAAATTCCTTATCTCCCCACCTACCCTGGGCAAGTGATCTGACCTCTCTGAGCCCATTACTTCATCTGAAAAGGGAGTGTTCGTACCATCGGCCTTGCAGATTCACATGAGACTGGTCAGTGAGATGCGTGAAGTGCCTGGGATAGGACTCAACACATAATAGGTGGGCGGATCCTGGGTGCAGATTTAGGCCTGATGAGTTGTAGGTACCTAGGGGATATCACGTCCTGGTCTGGAGTTTGTATCAGAGGTCCAGACTAGAGATACGGATTTTGGAGTCATTGGCCTAAACGTGAAACATGCAGGCCTGGGAGTGCACATGTGTGTTCCGGGAGGAGGCAGGGCGTGGGCAGGAGAGGAGGTGCCCATGTGGAAGGCGGAGAGAGAGCAGTTGGAGAAGAAGGGGGAGACTCAGGCCTCCAGGGAGCAAAACCAATGGGCTTTTAGGTGCCCTTTATGAAAAATATAGAGTCAGAATTTATCACTCACAGGAGAGAGACTTGTTTTTATTATTACGTTAAAGAGGTTTTAAAGACGCGTATTGACATTCACTGATGTAAATTACAATGGCCATTCATCATTGGAGGCTTTACCCTGTAGGCTATTCTTAACTCGGGTAATTTTTTAAATTGCATTGATCTCTCTCTCACTTCTCTGGTTTCGCTTGTGATGTATTATGGTTGCCGTATATCCTTGGAAGATGCTAGGGCCTGTAAAAGGCTGGTGAAGCAGTGCTCATGTTTTCTCTACTTGGTTACAATAAAGAAGGTGTACGCCCATGTGTGCTGGTCCCATCTGGATGTGACCTCTTGTTCACTTGAGCTGACAATTGCAAGTCCAGATCTTGACCTTAGGCTACGCATTCCTAACCCAAGCCCACTTCCTCCCGTCTGTAGGGGGGCCTGTGTGGTCCCGGGCATAGCTGCAGTGTTTGTATACCTGAATTCTTTCCGTATCATTTTGGGTGGGAGATGCTGCTCTCAGCTCCTTTTTGTAGATGAGGAAATGAATGACCAGAAAGGTTGCATGGCTTGTCTGACGGGTGAGTTTGTGCATTACATCAGGGGTTCTTGAAGTTGCCCACTTGTCAATCACTGGAGAAGCTTTGGTTGCTTTGGGGATTCCTGGGCCTCCCTCGGGTTGTTAATGTAGCCCACCCAGTGGCTGGTAAGATTTGGAAAGGACTGTCCCTCTCCACACCAGATCTTGGATATGCTGGTGGAAAAATAACAATAATGATTTCTTGATTGTTTAGATGGGGGGTTATCAAACTCTTTCTGTAAAGGGCCAGAAAAAATACTTTTAGCTTTGCAGGCTGTATGGTCTGTTTCAGCTTCTTAACTCTGCTGTACAGAAGCTCCTTGACTTACAATGGGGTTATGTCCGGATAAGCGCATTGTAAGTTAAAATACCGCAAATTGAAAATGCATTTAATGTGCTTCATCTAGTGAACAACACAGCTCAGCTGAGTCTACCTTCAACCTGTTCAGAACACTTAGATTCACCTATAGTTAGGCACAATCATCTAACACAAAGCCTACTTTATAATAAAGTGTTGAACAACTCATGTAAAATACACTGCACATCACTAGCCTAGAAAAATGGTCAAAATTTGAGGTGTGGTTTCTATTGAATGCTTATTGCTTTTGTACCATTATAAACTTGAAAAATTGCAAGACAATTACCATCCTAAGTGAGGGACTGTCTGTATTGCAAAAGCAGCCAAAACAAATGAATGTGGCTGCATTGGGCCCATGGGCCATAGTTTGCCCACCCCGATCTAGAAAATTAGTATTACGTATGATGACCAGAGAAGTGATTGAACTTGCCACTCTCCAAGGGATGTTTGGACTTTTTTTTTTTTTTTTTTTTGAGACGGAGTCTGGCTCTGTCGCCCAGGCTGGAGTGCAGTGGCCGGATCTCAGCTCACTGCAAGCTCCGCCTCCCGGGTTCCCGCCATTCTCCTGCCTCCGCCTCCCAAGTAGCTGGGACTACAGGCGCCCGCCTCGTCGCCCGGCTAGTTTTTTGTATTCTTTAGTAGAGACGGGGTTTCACTGTATTAGCCAGGATGGTCTCGATCTCCTGACCTCGTGATCCGCCCGTCTCGGCCTCCCAAAGTGCTAGGATTACAGGCTTGAGCCACCGCGCCCGGCCTGGACTTTTATAAGAATGTATCATAAGCAGGTATGGGCCATTCAAGATATATAGGGTGACAGCCAGGCGTGGTGGGTCACGCCTATGATCCCAGCATTTTGGGAGGCCAAGGCAGGCAGATCATCTGAGGCCAGGAGTTCAAGACCAGCCTGACCAACATGGCGAAACCTCGTCTCTACTAAAAATACAAAAAATTAGCCAGGTGTGGTGGTGGGCACCTGTAATCCCAGCTACTCGGGAGGCTGAGGCAGGAGAATCGCTTGAACTTGAACAGATGGCTACAGGAAAGAATGACTAAATCAGGCAAATGATGGGAACAACATACTGTATGCTATTTTCCCCAGTATCAACAGAGATCCACAGCCCAATTAATAGCAGAGATGCATTTTCGTGTTTCTGTCATGTGTGTATTGCAGCACTAACAGCGGAGGTTGCTGAGATCATGCCACTGCACTGCAGCGTGGGCAACAGAGTAAGACTCTGTCTCATTTTAATAAAAGGAAAAGATATATAGGATAAGAACTGCATTCAGCTGCTCATACAAAGACCCCTCAAACATTACCTTGAACAAATTAGAGATGAATATTTCTCGTTTGTTGAAGAAGCCTTGAGTAACTGATCTGACTGTAGGTTTGGTGATGTGACGTTGACAATAATGGGATGACATTATTGTTCGTTAAGGTCATCAGAGACCCTGGGACTTCTGTAAACTTGATAGGCATTCTGTTTCTCCATCTCACTCCATCGAAAACATCTATCCATTCATTAATTGAAACATTGGCTGTGATTTGAGTCTCTAGTCCTTCCTCCTGTTCAGAGAATAATGTGAGACATTCTGTGGTCGCCATACCAGAGTTCGAACACTTAATGTCTGTGTTTGGGGCTGATGGGTGGCTTTCACGTAGGAACAGAATTTATCACTCACATTAGAGATACCTCTTTTCGTGGTCATACAGGTTTTAAAGATGTGTATTGACATTCATGGAGTGTAAATTACAGCAACCCTTTATCCTTGGGGACTTTTCTCTCTGGGCTGTTCTTAACTCATGTAATTTTTAAAAATGGATTGATATCTCTCCTGCTCCTCTATTTTTCCTGGTGATGAAGTCGCTACTTGCCTGTGGAAGGTACTAAGGCCTATAAAAAGCTGATGAAACAGCCCTCATATCCCCAGAGTATCCCCAGAGTATTCTCTAAGGAGTCATAACTTGATTAAAATGAGAAATTCTATGTCCTGGTTATGCTTATCCCATCTGGACACAGCCTTCTGTGTAGTGGGGCAGATCTCAGCTCTGGCCCCCCCCGCCCTTCTTTCTGAAACTGAATTCCACCTCGTCTTTGTGGTGGTCGGAGTGGTCCCAGGCACCACCCCATTGCTCTCCAAACCACCTTTGGAGCGAGGTGCTGCTCTCAGTTCTGTTTTACAGATGAGGAAACAAGTGGCCAGAAAGGTTGACTAGCCTCTCACCAGCAAGCTGTTAGTGCTGCAATACACACATGACAGAGACATGAAAATGCATCTCTGCTATTAAGTGGGCTGTGGATCTCTGTTGATATTGGGAAAATAGCCTACAGTATGTTGTTCCCATAACTTGCCTGATGTAGTCATTCTTTCCTGTAGCCATCTGTTCAGACAGCACCAGTGAGTCCCTGCTCTATGCCAGGAACTGGGCATCCAGTGGTGTGTAACACAGATGTGACTCCTGCTGCCACTGGTTTTCTTGGGGAAAGCATTGCCGAAATCCGACTCCTTTATAATAAGTGTTTTAAGAGGAATTTACGTTTTCTGTCTCTTTCTTGACAGGTCTACATCCGGATAAAAGACGATGAATGGAACATCTATCGCCGGTATACAGAGTTCAGGAGTTTGCACCACAAGTTACAAAACAAGTACCCTCAAGTGAGGGCCTACAACTTCCCACCCAAAAAGGCCATCGGAAACAAGGTACCGTCCCACGCCAGGAAGCTCACTTGTCATTGCCTGCGTTAAAATGGATTATTTATTCTTCTTCTTTAGTCCGTTACTTAAAAACACATGTTCCTTAAAGAAAAGTTGGCGGATATAAGAAAAAAATAGAGAAAAGAAATAGCCACTCGTAATTCCACCACCTAAAGACGTTGACCATTACATCGTGTGTGTGTGTGTGTGTGTGTGTGTCCTCTCATTTCTCTAGGGCAAGAAGTTGGAAAACGTTTTCTTTAAAGGGCCAGAGAGTAAATATGTTTGGCTTTGGGGACTGTACTATTTCAGTGGCAAATACTCACCTCTGCGGGGATCCTGTGTAAGCCCCCATAGACAGTGCAGACACAAATGCGCGTGGCTGTGTGCCGATAGCATTTTATTTTTAAGAATAGATAGCAGCTGGATTTGGCCTGTAGGTTAGTTTGCCAACCCCTGTTCTGGACTGAAAAATGCTTTTCTAGTTTTCATCCATCGTTGTCATGATGTTCACTTCAACTTGTGACTGTGGAGTCGAACTTTCTCAGAGGAGTTTGTTGTTGTTGTTGTTGTTACATGTTTATTTGCCTCGTGAAGGCTAATGACTTATGGTGACCCGGTTTGCCTCTGTGTATTCATCCCGGTACCCTTGAGGAAGGAGGTGCTAGTCCTCTGTAAGCACCTTGATTGATTGCAATCAATCAAATCAAATCGTTGGTTGATTAGTATTATTTACTCAGCAGTCATTAATTGGGCACCAATTGTATGTCATTGTGCAAAGGGCTGGGTCCGGCTCTGGAGAAGACAGACCTGTGTCTAGACCTGGCTTGGAGCCCTGTCAAATGGTCAGCTTCAGCCAGGAGGCATCATGATGTCACTCCTCATGTTTGCTTAGGGAAGCAGTTCTCTGTCATGGCTGCACTTTGGATCCCCTGGGGAGCTGTGAAAACCACTGAGGACTGCCTGTGGCCCACCTCCATCCCCATTCTGATTTATCTGAAGTGAGGCCTGGGCGTAGAGGGGTTGAATAGTTGTCCAAGTGATTGCACTCTGCGGCCAAACTGGAGAACCTTTGGCTTAGAGGCAAGAAGGAAACAGAGGCACTTCATCAAAATTTCGGTATGTGTTCAATAGCTTGGCAGGGACAGTCCGATTGGGAGGTAGAGCCATGACCTTTCTCAGGACGTGTAAGACATTGGGCATTGTATTCAGCATGATCTCTCTGCCATGGTCGTTCTCAAAGTGTGGCCCCAGCCAGCAGCAGCAGCAGCAGCCCCTGGGAGCTGGTTAGAAATGCACGTTCTTGGGCTCACCCTAGACTCGCTGATTCACAAGCTCTGGGGTTGAGAGCCTGCAGTCTGGGTTGAATAAGCCCTCTAGGTGATGCTGTTCATGAGGAAGTATGAGGACTGCCCTTCTATCTTTTGACAAAGGCATGTGGCAGATGCCATATGGGGCGAATCCCTAGTTTGTGTCTTCAGGAGGTACCGTGCTAGGATTTCCTTGACCTTTATCACAGAAACACAGAGCAAGAGTTTCCATAACCCACTCCTGGCGCTTGGGAATTTCACAGGGAAATCTATTCCCGACTCTTACGTTTACATGTGTGTAGATTTCTACGTATAAAACAGATTGAAACCTGATCACGGTAAGGTCTGCTCGATTTGAACGTAAACAGTTACAAAGCAGGTTTATCCTGGGCCCAGAATACATTGTCCTTCATTTTTCTGTTGGGGAAAAATAGAGCTGAACCGCTACACATGGCAGACGGAAACTCTATACTTGTTCGTAGCAAGGAGTACAAGAATTCTTTTGAAAAGAGGGGAAAATTATATATTGATTTAATCTAATGACCCATGGGCTCACACAAATCTCGGGACTCACTCAGAATGCCCTAAAATGTCATGAAACAACATGCTGCTAACCAGGATATTATCAGATTATAAGACATTCTTATGTGCAAGAAACACGATCCTGGAGTGGCCCTTCCGTGGCAGCTTCTTCGCAGAACCTGCCTGCGTCTTGTGCTAAGGGAACGCCATCGTAGCACAAGGTGGAAATGAGGGGATTTGGATGAGGAAAAGTCTTTGGTTGTGGCTTTACATTGTCCTGACTTAACATTGTCCAGGGGTGCCTGGGAACTGCAGCTTTAAACAATATGACGTATTGTGTTATAAAATGAACTTTACCATGGACAAATTGATACAAACAAGAGTTTGGTTCCTAGGGCATAAAGTAGTGTATTTAGCTTGAAGTCTTAGTTTCCAAGAATCTATCACGAATGTTGAGTCAATACTTGCTATGTTAGTTTCCTCTTGCCGCTGCTGTCACAAATCACCACAAATGTAGGGACCTAGAACAAATTTATTGTCTTACAATTCCAGAGGTCAGATGTCCAAAATGAGCGTCACAGAGCTAAAATCAGGGCGTCAGCCAGGCCTCTTCCTTCCAGAGCCCCAGGAGAGAGTTCGCTCCTTGCTTTTTCAGCTTCTCTTGACCACCTTCATTTATGCCTTATGGCCTTCTGTTTTCAAAGACATCACTCAGCCCTCTGCTTCCGTCATCACAGTCACATTTTTCTCTGGTTCCGACCCTCTTCCTCTTAGAATTCCCCTTTGATCACATTGGGCTCACCCAGATCATCCAAAATAATCCCCCAACCCCACCCTTTATCTCAAGATCCTTCACTTAATCACATCTTTTGAGTCCCTTTGGTCATGAGAGATTCTGGGGATTTGGGTGTGGATGTCTGTAGGAGCCATTATTGCATCCACCACATGTTAGACATTGCTCCATGCTTTCTCCGCAGCCTCAACTCCTTTCCCACCTCCTCCCTTCTCAAGCCCCCCAGTTACACAAAACTTAAGACAAAGCAAATCTCACCAGTCCTGAAAACACTGGATTCGAGTTTAGCGAGATGAGGCTGAGCCCTGAGGAGTGGGAGGGTTTTTCCGGAGTTGCGTCGTGTAGAAAGAGAACATGAAGATGTCCTGGGTCTCTCCTGTGCAGGAGCTGGGAACTGTTTTGTTGTTGTTATTGTTGTTGTAGTTTGTTTGGTTTTTTGGAGGCAAGGTCTTACTCTGTTCCCAGGCTGGAGTGCAGTGATGCGATCTCGACTCACCGCAACCTCTGCTTCTGGAGCAGGGAACTGGGTCTGCTTCATGCGTCCACCCTCATCCCCAGGCTAGAGAGACGATCTGCCCCTGCTAATCCCGGGGCTGGCTCCTCGCAGTGGCGGACCTTTCCCCTGTGAAGCCTCTGTCCACTGAGCAATGTGCTTTTCTCCCCCCAACATAACCCTATTTGCACATAAACAAGCTTGGGAATAAAAGACACCATCTTAGTGAGCCTGGCCCAATAATGACCAGCTGGTACAAGTGCAGCAGCTGGCTCTTAACTGGATTTATGGTCCTGCTCCCGGTGGTGGGGGTGGATCTGACCGCTTAGGTCATGAGCAGTCTTGGGGTCACAGCTCCATTTCTAGCCTGTGCTGCTTTTAACTTTTAATTAGCTTTCAATAAGCTGGTTGAACTGTGATTGTCTTTTATACATATATATATACCGAATCTTGCTCTGTTGCCCAGGCTGGAGTGCAGTGGCACAATTTCAGTTCACAGCAAACTCTGTCTCCTGGGTTCAAGTGATTCTCCTGCCTCAGCCTCCCTAGTAGCTGGGACTACAGGCGCCCACCACCACACTTGGCTAATTTTTGTATTTTTAGTAGAGACAGGGTTTTGCCATGTTGGCCAGGCTGGTCTCAAACTCCTGATCTCAAGTGATCCGCCTGCCTCGGCCTCCCAGAGTACTGGGATTACAGGCGTGAGTAACAGGAGGGGCAATACCTGGCCCCGTGATTGTCGTTTGATTCCTTCTTTCTTTTTCTCTGCATTTGGCTAAGACATACACACTTCCCTTAAATCCACCTTAGCTGCTGCTCAGGACAGATCTGAGTGATTCTTCCCATTTCCAAAGGAGGATTGAGTCAAGATGCAGAACCTTCGACACCCAACAGAGGCCACTGGTGAATTCATTTCAAGGCTGAGCTTATGCGGGTCCCACTTGGCCTAATAACTCAGGATACCTGCTTTAATATCCCAAGGGCAAAATCTCTGGAGTGTGTTGATTCTAAATTGGCCCAGAAAAACCCGCCACATCAGAATCTTTTCTTTCATTGGGTTACTTCAGGGTAACTCACTTGCCCACTTGGACCATTATGACACACCTCTAGACAAAACGTCTTCGGGTTGATAGAATTTCCCTTCCCTTCCCTTCCCTTCCCTTCCCTTCCCCTCCCCTTCCCTCTTCCCTTCCCTCTTCCCTTCCCTTGGCTTCCTTTCCCTTCTTTCACAGGGTCTTGCTCTGTCACCCAGGCTAGAGTTCTGTGATGCAATTGTAGCTCCCTGCAGCCTCAAACTCCTGGGTTCAAGTGACCCTCCTTGCTTCAGCCTACAAGTAGCTGGGACCACAGGCACACACCACCATGCCTGCCTAATATTTCAATTTTTTGCAGAGACAGGGTTTCACCATGTTGGCCAGGCTGGTCTCAAACTCCTGGGCTCAAGAGATGCTCCCACCTCAGCCACCCAAAGTGCTGGCGTTACAGGCATGAGCAATCGCACCCCATCAGGGTTGGTTGAATTTTGCATGCGTTGTTACTCTTAAGCCTTGAACCCATTAAATGTCTCACTGCAGAATCCATAGACCTAGACATTTTTTTTTTAATTACAAGTTTTTTTTTTTTTTGACGGAGTCTCATTCTGTCGCCCAGGCTGGAGTGCAGTGGCACAGTCTCGGCTCACTGCAAGCTCCACATCCTGGATCCATACCATTCTCCTGCCTCAGCCTCCCGAGTAGCTGGGACCACAGGCACCCGCCACCATGCCCGGCTATTTTTTTGTTTTTTTAGTAGAGACAGGGTTTCACCATGTTAACCAGGATGGTCTCGATCTCCTGACCTCATGATCTGTTCGCCTTGGCCTCCCAAAGTGCTGGGATTACAGGCGTGAGCCACCGCTCCTGGACATAGACCTAGATATTATTCAAGGAAATAGCACACATAGTTTAGCTTTCTCATTTGTCAGATGAGTATCCTTCTAGCCTGAATTTCTATATATTTCCTGTACAATGCCATCATTGTTCATTGTCTGATAGTTTTATAATTGAAAGTTACCTTAATCCCAATTTGAATCTTTTTTAATTGACAAAATTAGCATGTTGTATAGTATGTGGACTCAGCATTTGTCTTTACCAAAGAGTCTGTTGCCTTAATATGCCAATATGTGTGTAATTGTATATTCACAGGATACCCAGAGCTCTCCCTGGAGGTATCCATTCCTTCACTTACGGTATCAAGTTCAAATCATGTTGAAATAGTTGGCCTGAATATCAGTTCACCATTTGATGACGCTTATTCTTTCATAGCTGAGCCAAGCCACAATAGATATATATTGAAGTTATTCATTAACTTTTTTATTTTTTGGAGATGGAGTCTTGCTCTGTCACCCAGGCTAGAGTGCAATTGCATGATCTCAACTCACTTCAGCCTCCGCCTCCCGGGTTCAGCTTCCTGAGTAGCCGGGATTACAGGTACCTGCCATCATGCCTGGCTAATTTTTATGTGTTTTTGTAGACACGGCATTTCACCGTGTTGGCCAGGCTGGTTTCGGACTCATGATCTCAGGTGATCAGCCCACCTTGGCCTCCCAAAATGCTGAGATTACAAGTGTGAGCCACCGTGCCTGGCCGTTAACTTTTTTTTTTTTTTGAAATGGTGTGTCGCTCTATCACCCAGGCTGGAGTGCAGTGGTGTGATCTCAGCTCACTGCAACCTCTGCCTCCTGGGTTCACGCGATTCTCCTGCCTCAGCCTCCTGAGTAGCTGGGATTACAGGCGTGCGCCACCACACCTGGCTAATTTTTGTATTTTAGGTAGAGACGGGGTTTCAACATGTTGGTCAGGCTGGTCTCAAACTCCTGAGCTTGTGATCTGCCGGCCTCGGCGTCCCGAAGTGCTGGGGTTACAGGCGTGAGCCACCACACCTCACCCATTAACTTTAATGTATCACTGGGGTGGGGCTTGGTTGGGCCAAGGTAACAATTCCAAGATCTTGGTGACTTAAGCCAACAAGGGTGTATCTTTGGCTCATGTTCTCTGTCCATCGCGGGTCGGCCCAGGGCTCTGCTCTTCACATTGCTGGGTTCCAGGCTGCTGGAGGCTCCATCTGCATGCATGTGGCAACAGGAACAAGGAGTAGGGACAAGTCAGGCGGTGGCTTCTAAAGTTGCTGCCCAGAAGTGACACATGGAAATTCTACTTATATGTCACTGGCCAGAGCAAGTTCCTTGGCCATGCCTAATGCCAGGGAGCAAAGGAGTCCACTCCAGATGTTAATGACCAGCTCTAATGACCCAAGCTGGAGTGACATTTCTGCTGAATGACATTATTCAGCGGGACTGAGAGAGTAAGAGCACAACTTCACCCATCCAAAACTAACATGCCCGTCCCATGGGCTCCACTTGCAAAAGAGTCACAGTTCACCTGCTTCCTGCATCCCTGCTTAAGTCATTCTCTCCTTCCCTCTCTCTGTCTTTTTTCCTTGAGAGAGGGTCTCTCTCTGTCACCCAGGCTGGAATGTAGTGGTGCGATCATAGCTCACTGCAGCCTCACACTCCCTGGCTCCAGCCATCCTTCCATCTCAGCCTCTCAAAGTGCTGGCATTACAGACATGAACCACTGCCCTGGCTCCTGTTTAGATTATTCTAACTCCAAGCCACTGTCACCGCAGTGTGGACACCTGCGGTGGCTGTGTCTTTTTCTCTTTTGCCTCCCTGTAGCCTATTTTCCACACTGCAGCCAGAGTGAGATTTGTACAACATAAATCTGGTTGTGTCAACTGTAGATTAAGACCCTCCAGTGACACCCCTGGTACTTACAATGGGGACTCGTTATTGTGGCCTCAGGTATCCCCTGCTAGCTCCCTCACCTCCCTCTCCTTCCTCATCTCATGCCCTGCCCCCGCCCTCTCCACTCAGCCACACTGGTGTCCTAAGACATCTACACTGTTCTCACCTCAGGGCCTTTGCACCTGTCACACCCTATACCTGGAATGGCCGTTCCCAGATTTCTGCATGGACGCCTCCTCCCATTCACCAGATTTCAGTTCAGATTTGCCCTCTTTGGACGACACAGGGCTTTCCTGACACTCCTCACTGTGCTGCCCTTAGTCACTCTCTGGCCCTTTCCTCTGCTTTAATTTTCTTCGCAGTGTGTGTCATTAATGGAAATGACTTCTTTGTGCACTTCAGTATTATCTGTCTCTCTGCACCAGCATGGAATCTCATGAACTAGGGCTGGAATCTGTTTCTGTTCACTGCTCTGTCCCCAGCTGCTAGAATAGCACCTGACATACCAAGATACTCGCGGTATAAATTAATGAACAGAGAAACAGAAATTCAGTGGAAGAGTTTCCCTTTCACTTTCTTCTGCGTTTTACTGGGTGTTGGCACACATTCAAAAAATCTCAGTTCCAAAAGCGAGTACATAAACTTTCAAGGTGACTCGGGAGGTTGTTCTCACCCTGCTTTTGGCTGAATATTTTTTGCAGAGTGGGCGTGAGGCCAGGCAGGCTTTTGGAGACAGGAAAGGTGGCTCTCTAGTGGTCCGAGGAAGTTGACCGGCGAGCTCCCTGTCCAAATGGGCTTTAGCAGCATGAGGCTTAGGTAAAGGACTCGTTCTTGATGATGTTACTAAAGTCTGCGTTATGGCTCAGGGAGCAAATGAGAATGGAGAGACTGTCATTCCTTCTTAGGCTAATAGATTTCGTCTCCGAAAGTTCATTTGGCATTAAGGCAAGGCAAATCACTTTCCCTGGAGCCACAGATAATTCAACTTGTTGGAGAAATTATGCATTAAAATCCTCATTAAAAACACATACACCCATGTGTGGTAGAGGAACCAAGTGGTACTCGCTGAACCGCAGGAAGCCCCTTCGCAGCTTCTTGGGAGGTGCCATTGGAAACGCAGTCCTGGAGACGGCAGGGTGGGCGCAGAGATGGGAGCGAGTGGACCTCATACAGGAACCAGAGGCAAATGTGTACCGAGTGCAGGGCTGTTGTGCTGGGTATAAGGGCAATGAAGGTGAATTAAGGTTTGGTCTCTGTCCTTAAGAAGCTGGCCGTCTTGTAGGGAGGATGACAAGTAAATGAGTACTCAGAGAGGAGCTATGTGAGCTGCAGGGGACCTGGTGCAATTTTCAGACAGAGGAGAGAGAAGCAGAGAAGGCTCCTGCAGGAGGTGAAATGCTTGAGGGGCCACAGGGCTCCCAGCCAGAAATCTAGGAGAAGGAACAGGTGGGCCAGCAGAATCAATGCCAGGCGTCCTTTCTGTACATCCCGAATCAGTTTCCTGTGGCTTACCACAACACACATTTATTCTCGTACAGTTCAGGAGGCCAGATGTTCCGAACGAGCCTCACCAGGTTAAAAACAAGGTGTCAGCAAGGCTGCATTTCTTTCTAGAGACTCCAGAGGAGAATCTTATCCTGGCCTTTTCCAGCTTAGAAGTTGCCTGCATTTCTTGGCTCATGGCCCCTTCCTCTGTCTTCCATGTTGCCTCTCTCCCACCATTCTTCTGTTGTCAGATCTTCCCCTGACCATAGCAGGGAAAGGTTCTACACTTTTCAGTAATGTGATTAGACTGGGCCCATCCAGCTTATCCAGGGTAATCTCCCTGTCTCAGAGCCCTTAATTTCACCTCCTCTGCAATGGCCCCTGTACAGTAGCATATTCACAGGTTCTAGAGATTGAGGCATAGACACTTTGGGAGAGGGTGGGCCTCATCCTGCTTCCTGTACACCTCTTCTTCCTTCTTCCTTGCCCTGGGTAGAGAACTCTTACTGTCAGCCCACTTGACAAGTGGGGCAGCAGAGGCACAGGGATGTGAAGTGACCTGCCTGGGCCATCTGGCTTGGCAGCGTCAAGGCTGGTATCTGGGCCCAGGCAGGTCATCTGCCTTCAGCCTCTGTGAGCACAGCCTATCCCACAAGAAGGTCGGCTGCAGAGGATCCTGGAGGCGGGACAGGCAGAATCAGTCAGCCGTTGCCTATTTGATGGACATTCACATTAACTCCCTAAGTTAACTCCTCAACCTCAGTGCTGTGGAGAGCAGGGGGCAGGTGAGGAGGGGCTCTGATGGCCTCTCTCTCCACCCACACCCACCGCTCTACACTTGCTTAGGGGCCATTCTTAGAGTTGGGAGTGCTGCCCTCAGAGTTCATCCACAGGCTTGGAAGAACTTCCCTGTTAATCCTAAACTTGTGGGGAGACAGTTACTCATTCATGCATTTATGCATTTATTCTTTCAGTAGGACTTTACCAACTCCGTAAGTAAGAGGCTGTAATAAGCACTGAGAGTCAAACAAAGAAAAAGATCCTTAAGGCTGTACTCTGTGTGTACTGATGTGCCTCGGGCACGTTATTGGACCTCTCTGTGCCTGTTTCCCCTTTCGTATACCAGGAATACTCATGCCACTGCTAGCATTGTTTTTATGAGGATTGAAAGCAGTTACATCTGTAAAATGCTCAGAACAGTGTCTGGCGCAGGATAAGAGCTGTCTTCAGGTTTGTTAGGTCAGGGTCATTGGGCAGGTAGCAAAGTGGAGAGAGCAGACACACAACTGCGTTCTTATCCCAGCAATGCCAGGACCCCGAACCTGTGCAGTGGGCGAGCCTGACATGGACGGTCCCGCTGGAAACCTCAAACCCGGTGTCTCCACGTAAACTAACACCAGCCACCATATGCCGACTTGCCAGGCACACCGAGAGCTTTGTCTTCATTTTCTCATCATGCAGTTCTTATCGGGCTCCATATGAAGTGTTTTGTAGATGAGGAAACTGGGGATTAGGGGCAATAAGCATCCTGCCCGAACTCCCATAGCTTGTAAGTGCCAGAGTCAGGAATTGAGCTGAACTCTGCAAATGCAGAGGGTCGCACCACCCGGCCCTCCTTGGAGAAGTAAGTCCCACGTGTCTGTACCCAAATCTAGGAGCTGGTGATGCAGAAAGTCACCTACTACAGGTTTCGGCCAGAAAGGTCATCATGTGAAGACAATTCAGAAGATGATGTGACTCCCCCACCTGCTCGCAGCAGAGATGCAGGGAGCTCACACCATCCCCTGCAACTGCCAGGGCCCCACAGAGAAATTCGGGAGGGACAAGCAGCTCCGAGTGAATGAAGCCATAAACTCAAGCCTGTGTCTCATTTGACACTCTGCCAACCACCATGTAAATGTTCCTAGTACTTAATGTATTAATTGAGAAGAAGAGAGAAATTGGGCTCATTATACATCACACATTTGTATTTCTCTTTAATACAGTAAAAGCCTCTTAAGATATTTTCCAGGAGAGCAACCACTAACGTCATCTTGCCAGAAAAAGCATCTCAGGGGAGAGACCTTGGTGAGCTTCAGACTCGGAATGTGTCTGTGGAGGCATCTGCATAGGTATATATATGTTTCATTAGTGGGGTTTCTTGGGAGGACTTTTCTATAATATCAAATTAAAACCCAGTAAAAAAAAAAAAAAAATCAAGGTCATTTATAAACAAAAAATCCAGAACCAGCCACTGAAAGCGTATTTGCTGTTCTGTTCCCATCCTGCATATTTTCTAGGTATAACACATGAAGAAGCAGAATTCAAGAGACTCCTCTTGGTGGACTCAAGTCGTAGAACTTGCTGGTCCCACCCTCCACTGTGGCCTTGATACCTCCACCAGGAAGTCTTCCCTGACTTCAAACACATGAGCCACCCCTCCCCTGGGTTCATTTCTCATACTCCATCTTATCACAGTTGCCTGATTTACAGTTCTTCCTTCCTGTAGTACCCACCGTCCCTGCACCCATTACATCATAGAATTAGAGGGCAGATCCTGGTCTTACTTGAGTCTTTGTCTTCTTAGGATCTGTCACAGTGCTGAGTACTGAGTTGAACCCGTTTGTTGAATAATGAACTGAAGCTGTGTGGAAGTCATTGTGTAGCACCGGCTTTGTCGGGTCATTAATTTCCTTTCTCCCCTCGTCCTGTGTCTCTTCACTTCCAGGACACTGTCATTCATGGTCGTTCATAGATGCTCAGTTCCCGTATGGCGCCATCTCACCTGCCCGCTGGACATTGACCAGCTGATATTTGCAGGAGTTTCCATGAAGACTCTGCATTAGTTGTTCCTGGTGTCACAGAAGATTTGTTTGACACTTCTGGGGTCTGGTCTTCCCAGTGAACCCACCAGAATTAGCCAGCTTGCCCCACTTCACTCATTTCAGGCTGAGTTTGAGGACCCTATTTCTAGGTAGAACCCACTGGCTTTGTGATTGAGTGAATTATAAGACAACTTGACTCTGTTGGGCATTAAACGTTGGCCAAAATATTTCTGGGGCTATATATCATTATTTAATCTCCTTCCAGCTCTAAAAGCCCTCTGAAAAAGACTTAACCCGTATTCTATCTGCTTTTGTTCCTCACATTTTCAGACAACTGATTAAAATCACAACTTAGAAGTATTTCTTGGCTCTTACCCTTTTGAATAGTTGGAGAATAATTGCTACCTTTCCCTTCAGTATTCTCATTAATATCTGAGAACTTCAAACAGCAGAAAAACACAAAGGAGAAAACAAATTGAGAACTGTGTATTGCAATCTTGGTTCATCTCTAGCACACTGGGAAAAAAAAAAATTCAGCCTCTCAAATTGCCACCAATTGGTTACTTCCTGAAGCCACCTTTTTGCAATTCACAACCCCAGGCTGGAGGAAGCCTCTCCTTTTCTCTCATCCTTCTCCACTGTGTCATGGGCCACTTGCATCTTTAGAAACCATGCCATACAGAGGGAAAGAGTTTGGACTGTGGATCCAGATCCTGCCCCCACCCACACGGGCTATGTGACCTTGGGCAAGTCCTCAGCCTCTGCACACTCAGCTGTCACATGGTGGTCTGCACACTGACAGCATGGACTCTGGTGGAGAGTGAACAAGCCCATACCAGTCAAGTGTTTCCCATGGCACAGTGTGTCCTTAGCCCTCAAATGTCAGCGTAAAAACCAGGTCTGCACGGAGAATGCACTCATTTGATTTCTTTTCCTTTGTGATTGGTGATAACTCACACATAGGCATGCTTTTTCTTTCTTTCATTCTCTCTTCTTCCTCCCCTCTTCACTTCTCTGCTTCTTGTTGTGGTGTGTTGTGGGTTTTGGCTTTTTTTTTTTTTTTTTTATGATAGCGTCTCACTCTGTCACCCAGGCTAGAATGCAGTGGTGCGATCTTGGCTCACCGCAACCTCCACCTCCCGGGTTCAAACAATTCTTGTGCCTCAGCCTCCTGAGTAGCTAGGACTATAGGCATGCACCACCAGGCATGGCTAATTTCTGTATTTTTAGTAGAGATGGGGTTTCGCCACGTTGACCAGGCTGGTCTCAAACTCCTGACCTCAAGTGATCTGCCCACCTCAGCCTCCCACAGTGCTGGGATTACAGGCATGAGCCACCGCGCCAGGCCTTTTTTGGCTTTTTTTTACGTTGAGGTATAGCATGCCTCCAATTTTAAGGTACAGTTTGATAGATTTTCACAAAATGAACACACCTAGGCAAACAGCAATAGACCAAGAAATAGACCATTATGAGAGCTCCAGAGCCTCCTCTTCTTAAAGGGCCACTGTGCTGCTTTTTGATACCGTAGTGTGCTTTTGCCTGTGTGTACTCCTTTGTATCTGGCTTCTTTCTTTCAGTATCACACCTGTGAGCTTCATCCATGTTGTCGCAAGTAGCAATTGTTGGTTCATTTTCATTGCTCTGTAATATTCCATTGTATGACTACACCACTATTTATTTATCTTTGACTGTCAGCGGATAGTTCAGTGGCTTCTGGTCTGGCTCAGTTACAAATAGTGCTGTGATTAACAGTTCTTACATATGTCTTCTGCTGGCTCTGAGTCCTGATTTCTGTGGGATAAAATCCTTAGGAATGGACTTGCTGGTCACAGGGTATGTTTATACTGCACTGTAGTGGATACTGCCAAACAGTGTCCCAAAGCGGCCATATGGTGATGATTTTTTAAACAAAGGGAAAAATAATACAAAGGATAGGATGCCAGGCACCTGTATTCCCACCACACAAACTTAACAGCTGTCCACATTTTATCATATTTGCTTCCAAGCTCCTACAAAATTATTATGGAGTGTTTCAAATGTGTCCTGGAATACACAGGAAAATGTAATGAACACACACACATCACCATCCAGATTAACGAATGTTAACATTCAGAAATTAAACACTGTAAATACAGCGAAACCCTTGTTGCACCTTTTCTCCCAGAAGGAAACCGCTCTGCAGAATCGTTCTGTGTCCTTATATTACATGTGATTATGAGAGGGTTTTCTTTTTACTGCTTCACATCAATGATATTATTTCTTTTTTTTTTTTTTGAACCGGAGTCTCACTCTGTCGTCCAGGCTGGAGTGCAGTGGTGTGATCTCGGCTCACTGCAACCTCCACCTCCCGGGTTCACGCCATTCTCCTGCCTCAGCCTTCCGAGTAGCTGGGACTACAGGTGCCCGCCACTGCACCCAGCTGATTTTTTTGTATTTTTAGTAGACGGGGTTTTACCATGGTCTTGATCTCCTAACCTCGTGCTCCGCCTGCCTCGGCCTCCCAAAGTGCTGGGATTACAGATATAAGCCACTGTGCCCGGCCTGATATTATTCTTTATGTAGCCTTTCACAACTGCCATTCTTCGCCAGTATCACATTTTTTGAGATTTATTCATTTAGGCTCAGGGCATTCTAATTCGTTAACTGCTACACTTATTGATAGTCTGTGGTATGACTACTCAGTGTTGCTTTTACATACTCTCTCTTTGATGGACATTTAGGTTGTTTGCAATTTTTCCCTATTCAGGCATTGTTGCATTAGCATCCTTGTACACATGTCTTGGTACACAGGTTTGAGACTCGGTTTCTCTAGGTTGTGTGCCTATGAATGGGGTTGCTGGCTTATAAGGTATGCTTGTCATCAGCTTGCGTAGCTCTTGCCAGATTGTTTTCCAAGATGGCAGCACCAGTGGTTTACTTTCAATCATGGGTGAGAATTCCCGTTGTCTCACATTCGCAACAACGCTTGGCTTTGTTCAACTTAAAATTTGTTTGTATTTCGCCAACACAATGGGTACAAAATGGTATCTCATTTTGTTGTTGTTGTTGTCGTTGTTTTGAGACAGGGTCTCACTCTTGCCCAGGCTGGAGTGCAGTGGCACCATCTCAGCTCACTGCAACCTCCGCTTCCTGGGTTCAAGTGATTCTTCCACCTCAGCCTCCCAAGTAGCTGGGACTATAGGCATGTGCCACCATGCCCAACTAATTTTTGTATTTGTAGTAGAGTAGTAGAGACAGGGTTTTACCATGTTGGCCAGGCTGGTTGAAGACTCCTGACCTCAGATGATCCACCCACCTCGGCCTCCCAAAGTGCTGGGGTTACGGGCATGAGCCACTGCACCTAGCCCTCATTTTGTTTTTGATTCACATTTTCCCAGTTACTGATAAGGCTGATGAACTGCTTGTGATTTTCAGCCATTTGGATTTCCTCTTCCCTTTCTTGCCTTTGTGTGTCCTTTGGCTCTTTTTGTTCTCGGGTATTTTGTTGGTTTCTAGGATCCCTTTATGTTTTCTGGGTGCCATCCTTTGTCTTTACAAAGATAGAGCCCCCAGTGCTATGCAAGGCTGAAGTGGGAAGATCCCTTGAATCCCGGAGTTCAAGGCCAGCCTGGGCAAGATAGTGAGTTCCTGTCTCAACAACAACAACGAACTCTTGGTGTCACCTCATTGGAGTAGCAACTCTAGAACTCTAGAATTCCATTCACCCTAGAACCCACGATCTGTCCGTCCTCCCTGTGCCTGCTGCCTGCCTGGCCCCTGTTCCCTTTGCAGCCCCCAGAGCTTTGGTGCACACACTCGTTTAAGTGTCTCCTTCCTCACTGGACTTGTTTTCTGGGGGAGCAGTTCCCCCATTAGACTCTGCTCACTGAGAGACGGGCATGGCTGCTTGCATCAGTGGAGGCTGGATTTGTGGGTATTGGCATGAAGGAACATTGGGTCGCAGATTACATTCTTTCACTTGCATCCAGAGTAAACCCGCTGCAAAGCTCCTCTCTCCAAAATGGGGCCCAGCAAGCTTTAAGTGTCCTGGCAGTACAGGACCCAGTCGCACTTGCTGAAGAGCCCATCTTCTCTACTGGCTCACAACCACGTTCAGCTTAACCACCCCCTTAGAACTTTCTCTTCATTTAATTTTTCAGCTCTTTTGCCTTCTGAGGGAAAAGTGAAGTTCCTTTTGGTAATGAGTTTTGAAGCTTTTTTGAGTTAAGTGCCTGATCCTCATAAGCCGGTGAAAATGGGAACTGTTTTGTGTCACAAAGGAGCCTTGGATGCTGGCTTTTAGCTCTCCCTGGTGAACTGGGCCGCCTTTTTCCTATCAGCAGGAAATAAACAAGCCCTGCTTCACATCAGTGGCACCATCTTAATAAGAATAGTGGCTATTCATTGAGTGCTAACTGCGTGCCAGGCAGGGTGCCAAGGACTGCCTGCACATTCTCATTTAATCCCCTCAGCATCCCTGGGGCCGAGGAGTTAGCATCCCTGCCTCACCTCATGTGACCCGTCAAACCTTCAAGCTCTTTCTTGCCTCAGGACCTTTGCACATACAGTTCCTTTAGGATACTCCATCCCTCACCCTTCCTGTGGCCACATCTTCCTCCTCTGGCAGGTCTCAACTCTTTTTTTTTTTCTTTTTTTGGAGTCTCACTCTATTGCCCAGGCGTGGAGTGCAGTGGCACGGTCTCAGCTCACTGCAGCTGCAGCTTCCGTCTCCCAGGTTCAAGCAGTCCTCCTGCCTCAGCCTCCCAAGTAGTTGGGATTACAGACGTGCACCACCACATCCAGCTAGTTTATGTATTTTCGGTAGAGTTGGGGTTTCACCATGTCCAGGTCTCAAACTCCTGACCTCAAGTGATTCGCCCACCTCGACTTCCCCAAGTGCTGGGATTACAGGTGTGAGCCACCGCACCTGGCCTCATCTGGAATTCTGTGTCCTTGAAGAGGTGTTTCCCAGCTACCCAAAATAAGTTAGTTCCCTCCATTACATGCTTGCTTTCTTTGCCCCTTATTTTTTCCTTTTATAATATTAGAACATTTTATGAACATAGTTATTTGCTTAAACATGTTAGATGTGTTTGTGTGCTGGCCAGGGGAGCCATTGAAGGAGTTTAAGCGGGTAGTGACAAAAATCCAGTTTGTATTTTGGAGATGTCACTGCCCCCTAGAGGACAGCTGGATGGGGTCACTGTGTCTGGGAGTCTCATGCGAGGGGAATGTGAGAGGCAGGATGTCTGCAGCTGTGTTGGGCTTGTTGGCGCGTGCCTGTAATCCCAGCACTTTGGGAGACCAAGGCAGGTGGATCACCTGAGGTCAGGAGTTCGAGAGTGGCCTGGCCAACATGGTGAAACACCAATCTCTACTAAAAATACAAACAGTAGCCAGATGTGGTGGTGCACCTCTCTAGTCCCAGCTACTCAGGAGGCTGAGGCAGGAGAATCTCATGAAGTCGCGAGGCGAAGGTTTTAGTGAGCTGAGATCACACCACTGCACTCCAGCCTGGGCGACAGGATGAGACTCTGTCAAAAAAAAAAAAAGAAATGTCTACAGGTTTCGGTGAGTGCAGCGCTGTTGAGGACTGAGAAAGGAATCAGCAGACATGGAGACTTGGCAGAGATGAGGACTCGCAGAAAAGTCACACGCATCTGTAGGTGACTATATTGTGCAGTGAGTGGGCCCTAAAATTGTGCCTTGGACAAAGTTGCAGCACGGGGTAGTCAGCTGGCAGCCCACAGGTCACATTCCGCCCAAGTCAGGGCTTGTGTTTCACGGTGGTGGTGATGAGAAGTATGATAAACCCATGCCTCCAGCTCAGGGTACACGGCCTCCCCAGCAAGCGAGACTGGTCTTCCTCTTTATCTCACACTTCCTCGTTGCAACCATTGTCAGGCACTGAATGGAGGCTGGGCCCTTCACTGGAGTGCATGGTCCTAGGTCACCAGCCTGCCCTGCTTCTCTCACTTGCTTGGCCCTAATGGCTTTTTTTTTTTTTTCCTGGCCTAGTCTTGCTCTGTTTCCCAGGCTAGAGTGCAGTGGTGCGATCTCTGCTTGCTGCAACTCTGCCTCCCAGGTTGAAGCCATTCTCCTGCCTCAGCCTCCCAAGTAGCTGGGATTACAGGCACCTGCCACCATGCCTGGGTAATTTTTATATTTTTAGCAGAGACCGGGTTTCACCATGTTGGCCAGGCCGGTCTCAGACTCCTGACCTTAAGTGATCCACCCGCCTTGGCCTTCTGACGGCTTTTGAATTTGGTTCCCTGCAGGGTTTGGGGAAGACTTCTTGGAGCGGGTGATTTTTTTTCTTCTGAGCTTTGAATAATTAAGTAGACAAGGGAAGAGCATTCCAGGGAGGGGAAAGCATGAGCAAAGCTGCAGAAGTATGGGGGACAGACAGGTTCAGGTGTGTGCTCAATTCTTGATGTCCAGGTGCTCCTGCCCCTCACCAGTGTTGGGAAGGGGTCCGGAGATGAGTGTGCCCTTGGGTGAAGCCCAGATGAGCAGGTAGCACGGTAATGGGCCTTGGACTTTCTCAGCAGCTTGGACCTGCCCTTCCTGTTATCTCCAGGACCAATGACTTCAGAGGACTGAACAGTGAGGGCTCTGGGGAGGACAGCCGCCTGGCGGCAACCAAGATCCCGAGGTGTCTAAGAGTTTTTGGCAGAAAGGCCCTAAAGTAAAAAAGTAAATGAAAAGCTCCATTAATTTCTAGATAAACATTCCTTCATTTTTTATTTCACAAACCTTCATTGAGTATTGATGATACACCAAGTCTTATGACCTTGGAGACAAATAGGACACATTTCCTGCCCTCAGGGAGTTCTCATAGGGCCCCCCAAGTCAGTGCTATGAGGGAGGTTAAATTAGGATGTGGGAGCACACGGGAGAATATATCATTGAGGATGCTTTCTACGGCAAGTGGCAACACCAAAATCAAACTATTTTTAATCTAACAAGATCATGTATTGGCTTGTGTAACGAGAGGCTTAGGAATGACTTCGGGAGTGGCTGGAGTCGGGAGCTCAGCATCATCAGACATCTGTATCTTGACCAGTCTCCTTCTCGTGTATTTGCTGACTCGAGAAATAAACTGAGTCTTGCCTGTTGTCTCTGCGCCTGTTTTTCTCTCTGCCTGCTTTTTCTCAGTTGGTTTCCTTCTTAGGCAGCCACCTCTCTGATGACAAAGATGATCAGCTGCCTCAGGCTTCCATTGTATCCGCTAGGTGCCTCAGGCAGAAAGAGCAAATTTCTTTCCCAGTAGTTTCCATCTCAGCACTGATGCTCAGTGGCCTAGCTTCAGTCTCCTGCCTGTCCCAGGACAAATCACAGTGACTGTGATTGGCCAGGTCGTTGGTTCGGTCCTGGATGGAGGGGTGGATAATTTCTGTCCACTCTTCAGACAAGAAGGTTGATTCACAAAGGAAAGGCTTTAGCACTGTTACCAGGATAAAAGGACATGGGTAGTGAGCAGGCAAAATATCAAGGGGAGACAGCCTGTGGGGAGAAGGGAAAGAGAGACTGGGGAAGCATCAGAATTGAGGTGCCACCAGAATTGAGTCTTGAGGGATAAGCAGCATTCAGCTGTTGAATGAGATGGATGAATTCCAGGCAGAGGAAACAGCACTTCTGAGAGCCAAGTTTATGGAACAACACAACTTCGTCCAGCCCCATCAGGCCCACTGAGAAGTCAGCATGTCCCACTAGCAGCAGGTACATGTGGCACAGCATCGGAATGTTAGCAGGTGAGGCAGAACGGCCAGGCAGGGCCAGTTACCTTGCATGCTTTGCTAAGGAGTTTGGACTTTTATCCTGAAAACAAAAAAAAGTGGCATAGTTTTTAAAACTGGTTTTGCATTTAAAAAAATGCTTGGGAAGCAGTGTAGGGGATGACCAGTAGCAGGAGGCACTGGGCTAGTTAATACAGAGAGGGCTGCGTGCATATCAAGGGGAACACCATTTATTCATCCATTATGCACATCTTTCATGAGTACCTACTATGTGCCAGCCACTGAAAATACAGTGGGGGAATTAAACAGTTAAGGGCCCTGTTTGCATAGGCTTACAATTTTTGAGTGGGAAGGAGAACAGATAATGCACAGATAAACAAGCACGTAGGTAGTCTCTAGTCATCTCTGAATAGCACAAAAGAGATTCAACTCTACAGCTCTCTCTAAGTCAGGTCATAGGAGGCTTTAACTTATAAACCAAACAGCGTAGAATTTCTTCAATTTGCAAATTAAAAAATGTTTTGGCCACTGTTGCCAACTAAAGTAAAATTACTCAGTTCTGCTTGAAAGATGAGGATGTAAGTAGAGAGGTGGTAGGTTTTTCAGAAGCTAGGAGTGAACTGTCATCTAGGTTTGATCTGCTCCTTGATAGCAGAAGTGGCTTTGCATGCTGGGTAATGGAGTTTTAGACAGCTGCAGAAATTTTTTTAGGGGGCTGGAAAAATGAGCCACCCAGGCAGACTTGGCATTCTGCTTAAATCTCGTTTCCACCTTTCATCCCTTCCCCTTATGCCCTCCACTCGTTCCCTCCTCCTGCAGTGGGAAGTCACAGCAGAAGGCACAAGTTAGAGTTCTATACAGGCATTCTTCAAACTGGAACAACCAATAAAAGATGGGTTTGCTCTCTGGGGCATTTCCCTCAGCAATACTGTTGGTGACCAGGCAGGTCTGGAGAGCTATCCATCATGTCTTTCACGTTGTTTTGGAGACTCTCGCAGATGCCCCCAGTGCACTGATTTTGGAAGTAATTGAACATCATTGTTTTCCGTTTTGCGGTGGGTTAGGCTTCACTGCTAAGTTCCAGGTGACTGACGGAGGTACCAGTAATGCCAGCACCCAAGCAGGGCAAGACATAGCTGCATCTTTTCCAGATTCACAAGCCAAGTGGTAAAATGACGGCCTCTAGGGGATCCTCCTTTAGTCCGTATTTCGGCCACATAGCTCTCCACTGGTCAGCACCAAGGACAGGTCCACCGCCGCTGTCATTTGCCTGATGGTTTCCCACTCTGGGTGTGATCTGAATCACTGAGGTTTAAGCATATTCACATGATCAGACCACACCCCAGACCGGGTGAATTAGAATCTCTACAGTGAAGCCCCACAATCTGCATCTATTTACTTCTTTATTTATTTAGAGATGGGATCTCACTCTCACCCAGGCTGGAGTTCGGTGGCACAATCACCGCTCTCTTGCAGCCTTGACCTCCCTGTGCTCAGGCGATTCTCCCAACTCAGCCTCCTGAGTAGCTGGTACCACAGGCGTGCACCACAATGCCTGGTTAATTTTTTTTTTTTTTTTTTTTTTTTGTAGAGACACGGCTTTGCTATGTTGCCCAGGCTGGTTTCAAAGTCCTGGGCTCAAGGGATCTACCTGCCTCGGTCTTGCAAAGTGCTGGGATTACAGGTATGAGCCATTGTGCCCAGCCTGCGTTTATTTTATTTTAATTTTAAATTTTTTAGAGAGAGGATCTTGCTCTGTCACCCAGGTTGGACTACAGTGGCATGATCATAGCGCACTGTAGCCTCAAACTCCTGGGCTTAAGGGATCCTCCTGCCTCAGCCTCCTGAGCAGCTGGGACTACAGGCATGTGCCACTACACCCAGCTAATTTTTTGTTTTTTGATTTATGCAAAGACAAGACCTGGCTGTGTTGTACAGGCTGCTCTTGAATTCCTGGACTCAATCAAACCTCGTGCCTCAGTCTACCAAAGTGCTAGGATTATAGGCATGAGCCACTGCTCCTGGCCCTGCATTTGTGAAAGGTCCTTAGATAATGCTGGTGTAGCTTGCCTGCAGACCAGTGACTGAGGGCCACCCAGGAGGAGGAAATAACTGCCCCCAGGTACACGGTGAGGTACGTAGGTGCTCGGAAAGCCAGGGCTGGGGCTTCTGACAGGAGTCCACTTCTCCGTAACTTTCACTGACTCCTTTTGCTGTCAACCTCATGCCGTTATGTGGATGAGCAGAGAACACAGTGGTGAACGTTTTCATGCGTTGGTGCCAGACTTTCCAGCCAAAATGTGGCTTGAGTTGAACAGTATCAAATGAGACCTCAAAGAATGATTCTAAAATTTTATCACGTGTCTATTCTTTCTCAGTATCTTACCACTTAAAATGTGATCTGTTTACCAGTGACCTCAGACTCATCCGAGAGCTTATTGGATGTGCAGATTTCAGGCCCCGTCCCAGACCTGCTGAATGAGAATCTGCACGTTAGCAGGCCCCCAGCTGGGTTGTATAAACAAGCAAGTTTGAGAAGCACCGTTCCGTGTCATTGTTGTGGTTGCTATTGGAAGACTGGACCCTTCCAATGAGACCCTTTTTTGTCTCCTTCCTCCCGCCTCACCTTGGCCCCCTCGGTGGAGGGCAACTGTTGCTGACTTGTCTGCTTGTCAGACTCTGAGCCACGACTGTTGTGGGCAGAGTGACTGTGTGTTCTGTTGGCCTGTTGGGGTGTGGCTGTATGTTGTGTTGCTCTCTCAGGATGAAACAGGAAGCTCCCAGCTGCAGGCAAGTGTCAAGCCTCTTACCGCTTCCACCTCTTCTTGTGGGCTCTTCATTCAGATTTATTCAAGAATTGTGTTCAATTATAACCCCAGCACTTTGGGAGGTCAAGATAAGAGGATTGGTAGAGGCTAAGAGTTCAAAACCAGCCTGGGCAACACAGTGAGACCCCAACCCTACAAAAACATTAAAAATACAAAACTTGCAGCCTTGACCTCCCTGTGCTCAGGTGATTCTCCCAACTCAGCCTCCTGAGTCGCTGGGACCACAGGCATGTACCACCATGCCTGGCTACAGGTGGTATGCCCCTGTAACTTCAGCTACTTAGAAGGCTGAGGCAGGAGGATTGCTTGAGATCAGGAGTTCAAGGCTTCAGTGAGTTAGGGTCGCACCACTACACTCCAGCCTGGGTGATAGAGTGAAACCCTGTCTCTTTAAAAACAAACAAATTATGTTTAAGACAGTGGTAGGCCAGGCGCGGTGCCTCACACCTGTAATCCCAGCACTTTGGGAGGCTGAGGCGGGTAGATCACATGAGGTCAGGAGTTCAAGACCAGCCTGGCCAAGATGATGAAACCTCATCTCTACTAAAAATACAAAATTTAGCTGAGCATGGTGACACATGCCTGTAGTCCCAGCTGCTTGGGAGGCTGAGGTGGGAGAATTGCTTGAACCCCAGAGGTGGAAGTTCCAGTGGGCCGAGATCTACCACTGTACTACTCCAGCCTGGGTGACAGAGCGAGACACTGTCCCAAAAAAAAAAAAAAAAAAAAAGGCAGTGGTAAAAGATCTACATGGTTCCTGCCCTCATGAAATTTTCAGCCTAGCAGAGAATTTTACGGGTTTGTTTACTTATTAAACAAATAACCAGATTTAGTCCCAGGGTCAGTTAGGGACCTTCACACTGAAATGTGGAGGCTGTGATCCAGTTAAGCTAAGAAGTAACAGGCAGAGTGGGTACCAGGGGACGTACAGGTCTGCACCAGCCCAACATTAGATACAGAGTCAGAGACCTTCTCTGTCTGACTCTTGCAGCTTTTCCTGCCACTGCAATAGAAAGGTTCCAGTTCTTGGTGAGAACACAGGACCTGCTTAGTGTCCAGGCTCAGGACCGCCTCTGAGCCGGGCAAGCAGATCTGGTCTGTCCAGATGTGCGAGGCTTGGAACCGAGGCTACAACTCAAAATAGGGTCTGATGAGGTCTCCTCTGGGCATTTACCTCCCTTGGGACAGTGGCAGTGAGGGGTGGTGGAGGAGGGCATGGGTTCTGGGATCAGAGTACTTGGGTTTGAATCTTGACGCCAGTGTAAACCAGCCTGTCACCTTACTGTGCCTCAGTGTGTCTTCACTGACATTCTGAGTGGCCTGCTCTGGGGCTCCGCCTGATCTTCTAGCCCATGAATTCTTGTCCTGGGGTCTGAGGATGAAATTCAAGTGATCAGTGGAAAAGATTTACACTTTTATTCTCACTACCCTCTACGTGAAGCATGGACTTGAAATGTGAACTTAGATGACAAATTCTAATAGCAGTAATGGTGCCTCCTTCTTTGTCCCCAATAGAAAGCAATCACATTTATTTTCGTATCACATTGCAGTTGCTGCGGTATTTCCAGCCATTGTTAAAGCTCATGGTTAAGGGTCACTACTTGAGAATTACAGGAGTGATTAGAGCTGCCAGTAGATCTTGTTATTGAATGCATCTGCAAAGAAGCGCTCACATTGCCGCATCGCAGTTCTGATACCTGTGTTTAAGAGTATGTGCTTTTCCGCCTTTTTCCCCTAATCCTGTGTATCTTGTTTTGTGAACTTAAAAACATCATTCTGACAAGGGGCTAGTGGGCTCCACCACTGCCACAGAGAGGACCCTCCCATCCACCACCCCCAGGGTTGCCTCAACTGTACACCCCCCTGCCCCTACCCTTCTGGGTGCTGCCACCCACCACCGCTGCTCTGAGCTGCCTCACTCCTTCCAGTTCCTCCTCCTATTCCTTCCCTGCTAAGTTCCTTTTTTTGAAGCAGGTGCTGGATAAATAATTAATAGGGTGGGAAGAATGTGGAGAGAATAACATAGCTCGTGTTTATTTTTAAGCAGCTGTTCCAGGTGCAGTCTAGGTGGGGGAAGTGGCTCAGGGGAGGCTGCTGCTGAGTGGTGGGAAGACGCTTTGCAGATAAGCCCATGCACTGAGAAGTCAGGGTGTTGGGGGCCAGGATGGGGCTCCAGAATGGGAAGCCCAGGGAAGGAAGGTCTGTGACCAGAACAGTAAGTGGGGGATGCCCAGGAAGTGTCAACATTTCAGTGAGAAGCTGAGGAAAACTCCTCCTAGACTAGCAAAGGCATGAGAGGAATTTGATTTCTGTGATTGAAAAGAGCAGAGATGGTGCAGCTTCAGGTAAAGCTGGCTCCAGGGCTGGAGCGATCTCAGCAGAATGGGGCCTCCTCTTCATTCTTTCCCTCCTTCCTTCTCTCTACTTTTTTTCTGTGTGGGATTCATTGTCAGAGAGGCTTTCTTCAAGCTGGAACCTCTGGCAGGCCCAGACTTATCCTGGCAGTACTCGTTGCAGAAAGAGAGCTTCTCCTTTCTAATAGTCCCAGAAAAGTCCTAGGATTAGATTCCATTTGTTCTGTTTGTCTGAGTCATGTGTCCATTCTTTTTTATTTTAAACAGCTTTATTGAGATATAATTCACATACCATACAATTTAACCATTTAAAATGCACAGTTCAGTGGCTCTTGGTATATTCAGAGTTGTGCACCCATCACCCCAAGTTTTAGAGTATTTTTATCACCGCCAGAAGAAACCCTGTACCACTTGGCAGTCACCACATCCTCTCCTGCCAAACCCCAGACCTCAACCCCGAGCAACCACTCATCTGTTTCCTGCATCTGTGGATCTGCCTATTCTGAACATTTCCTGTCAGTGGAATAGTATAACACGTAGTCTTTCCCGAGTGGCTTCTTAGCATAATATTTTCAAGGTTCAGTCCTGTTGTTGTATATAACAGAACTTCATTCCTTTTTTAAAATATATAATTCATGTACCAGGTAATTCACCCCTTTAAAATCTCAAATTCAGTGGTTTTTACTATATTTCCAGAATTGTGCAGTTATCACTAGGAACAATTTTAGAGTGTTTTCATCACTCAGAAAGAAACTGTATCCTTACACACTCTCCCCATTTCTCCCCAGCCCCAGCCCTAGGCAACCACTCACGTGCTTTCCGTATCTATAGGATTGCCTGTTCTGGAAATGTTATGTACATGGAATCATGTACTATGAAGTCTTTTGTGAGTCACAGAAGGATCGTGTTTCCAAGGTTCGTCTGTGTCATAGCGTGTATCGGTGCAGTCACGCCCTCTTATCCAAGGTTTTACTTTCTGCAGTTTCAGTTACCCACAGTACAGTACAATAAGATACTTTCAGAGAGAGACCACATTCACATTACTTTTATTGTAGTGTATTGTTATAATTCTTCTGTTTGATTATTGTTGTTAATCTCTTACGGTGCCTTATTTAGAAGTTAAACTTTGTCATAAGTATGTATGTATAGGAGGAAACACAATATATATATAAGGTTTGGTGCTATCTGCAGTTTCAGACATCCCCTAGGCATCTTGGAATGTATCCTGTGGATGAGTGGGACCAGCGTACCTCATTCCTTTCTCTTGTCACATATTTCACTGTGTGGCTATGCCTATTCATTCATCAATTGGTAGACCATATTTTGCCTATTCATTCATCAGTTGGTAGACATTGGAGTTGTTTCCATTTTTTGGCTTTTGTGAAGAATCCTAGGCCGGGCACAGTGGCTCATACTCCTGCGACCTTGGGAGGCCAAGGCAGGATGATCACTTCAGCTCAGGAATTTAAGAACAGCCTGGGCAACATAGTGAGATTCTCTCTACAAAAAATATAAAGGAAAAAACACAAACAGACTCCTACTCTGAATGTTTTCGGGTGGACAAATGTTTATCTTCTTTATTTCATTCCATCTAGGAGCGGAATCGCCAGGTCATGTGGTGTCTTAGCCTGTTCAGGCTGCTGTGACAAAATATCACAAACTGGGTGGTTTTTAAATAAAAGAAACTCGTTCTTTTGGAGGCTGGGAAGTCCAAGATCAGGGTGCTGGCATTTCAGTGTCTGGTGAGGGCCTGTTTGAAAAAAGACTATTGTTTCCACATTGAATTTTCTTGGCATCCTTGTGGAAAATCAGTTGACTATAAATGTGAGAGTTTCTCACAATTCTACAATTTCAGTTCTTTTCCATTGATTTAAACATCTTTGTGCTAGTTCCTTTAAAAAAAAAATCCTATTTTGTATATTCGAGGTTTGCAACATGATGCTATAGGATATATAGAGATAGGAAAATGGTTACTATAGTGAAGCGGATTAGCATAGTAATCATTTCACATGGTTCCTTGATGACTGTGGCTTTGTGCAGGTAGTAGCTTTTAGAATTGAAAAGTATGAGTCCTCCAGCTTTGTTCTTTTTCAACATTAGTTTGGCTTCTGTGGATTCCTTAGTTTTCTTTTTTTTTTTTTTTTGAGAGGGAGTCTCGCTCTGTCGCCCAGGCTGGAGTGCAGTGGCCGGATCTCAGCTCACTGCAAGCTCCGCCTCCCGGGTTCACGCCATTCTCCTGCCTCAGCCTCCCGAGTAGCTGGGACTACAGGCGCCCGCCACCTCGCCCAGCTAGTTTTTTGTATTTTTTAGTAGAGACGGGGTTTCACCGTGTTAGCCAGGATGGTCTTGATCTCCTGACCTCGTGATCCGCCCATCTCGGCCTCCCAAAGTGCTGGGATTACAGGCTTGAGCCACCGCGCCCGGCCAAGGATTCCTTAGTTTTCATATGAATTTTTGGATCAGCTTGTTGATTCTGCAAAAAAAAAAAAAAAAAAAGGCAACTGGGATTTTGATAAGGAATGATGTTGAATCTGCCAGTGAATTTGAGGAGTATCACCGTCTTCATAATATTAAGTCTTCCCATCCATGACCATGGAATTTTTTCTATTTAGGCCTTCTTTAATTTTTTTTGATCATATTTTGTAGTTTTTCAGAGTACAAGTTTCAATTTTTGTTTGTTTGTTTGTTTGAGACAGAGTCTCACTCTGTCACCCAGGCTGGAGTGCAGTGGTGTGATCTCGGCTTACTGCAACCTCCGCCTCCCAGGCTCAGGTGATTCTCATGCCTTGGCCTTCTGAGTAGCTGGGACTACACATGTGCGCCACCACACCTGGCTAGTTTTTGTATTTTTAGCAGAGACAGAATTACACCACGTTGAGCAGGCTGGGCTCGAACTCCGAACCTCAGGTGATCCGCCTGCCTCAGCCTCCCAAAGTCTGGGATTACAGACGTGAGCCACCGGCGCCTGGTCAGTATGTCCATTCTTGAACCAATCACTATGTCCAGGGAGACAGAACACCCTTAAAAAAAAGCTGGACTTGAATCCTGTGCCTGCCCCTGCAACTGGAGGGAGGAGTAATCTGTCCTCAACTACTTGGTCTGGAATGAGAAGTGGGAGATGTTTGAAAGGATTATTCTAGTGCTCCTAAGAGGGCCATGAAGGGGATGTGTGCTGGACAGGGAAGAGTTAGAAGAAGAAAAGTTATCTATTATAAATTCTGACCACCAAAGCTTCATTAAAGGCACCTCACGTGATACGGAGGGAATAGAATCAGACTTGAAAAGGCTTTTGGCTATTTGATTGCCCAAAAGGAAAGAAATGAAAGATGAAAGAAATCACTGAGGTTTCCAGCATTTTATCTAGAGGTGATTTCTTAGAATCGTGTTCAGCAAAGGCAGCATATCAAGGGCTTAAGACAAGTCAGGCTTAAGAACGTCAACTATGGTCAGGGAATGGTGGTAAAGAAGACAGCCGAGGAGGTGGACTCTGTCTGCCTGGCCTGGAAAGGTTATACTAACCACACTTTGCTCCCAACCTACCCACCAAATCCAGCTGAAACCTTCTCATGTTTCACATCTCTTTCCTGAGGCTTGTCCATAACACAATGTGTATCTGTTTTCTGATCATCACTCATTTTTGCATTCGTTTGTCTGACACAGCTCTGAACTGCAGAGCAAAGACCATGTCTTGTATGCTTACCTGCTGGTGGGGAAAATGATTGTATGGAACCTGTAGGTTATTGTGAGAATTAAATGGCCTGACAAAGATGATGATAGCTAAGGTGAGCTAAGTGCTTACTTTGTGTTGGGCACTGCAACTATTGTTACCATCCCTCTTTCAGAGGTGATAAGACTGAAATGCTTTCTGAGGCTGTAGACCTGGTAAGTGGCAGAGTCAGGATTGAAATACAGAGGGTCTGACTCCTGGCCTGGGTTCTTTCCCATCACATCAAAGCACTTCGCACCGTGCCTGGCATTGAGCAAGCCCTCAGTAGGTGCGAGCTGCTATTTATAGTCAGAGAAAGAGAAGCTTGACTCCTGTCTGGCGTTGCTGGTATTTGTGTGCTAGCCCTGTGGTCCCAGATCTGGACAGTCAATGGCTAGTGCAGAATCGCGTCCTCCGCAGTTCTGTTTTCCATACGTGTTGGAATTGAGCTAGCTGCTGTAACAGATTGCAGTGCCAGACTCTGTTTCTTGTTGATGTTATTGTTTAGATGCTTGTGGTTGATGAGTGGCTTGTGTGTAGATCCCAGATCTTTCCATACTGAGCCTTCACCATACCCTGGGGCAAGAGTTAACAACCTTTTTCTGCAAAGGGTCAGATAGTAAGCTAAGAACCTGACTTGGGACATGTCTCGACTGCAGTTGGAATGATTCCTTTTTCGGCCCTGATTTATTTTTTACTTTCCTTCTTACGAAAAAACTGCAGAACCTTTGTCTAGGGTATATAATGCTCTGACGTAGAACATTAAAATAACCCCTTTACTTTCCCTCCCTCCCCTTATCCATTTGGTTTGCATTAAACTCAAAGGCCCTGCCAGGTGGCGCTTCCGTGCTCTGCTGTCTCCTTTCTCCAGTTCCCAGCGTGGCACCAGGCACATGGTCAAGGCCAAGTCAAGGGCTTTTAATTGAATGGAGCTTTTGCAAACCTCTCCTGTGTAAACAAAGGGGCAAATGGGACAGCAGAGTAGCTGGGCCTGGAAGCCATGTGAACCTGGGTTCAAATCCCAGCTCTGACGCTAGTTAACATGGCCAAGGGCAAGCTAATTCATCTCTGTGAGTTTCAGTGTTCTTAGCTGTAAACTGGAAGTACCGCTACCTTCTTGGGAAGAGTGTTTTTGAAGATACTGTAGCTACCGTATTTTGAATGGCACCTGGTGGGCTGTGGTGGGTGGCTGTTCTGTCTGTAGAACAAATCCCCGGCCCTGCTCCGGAGGGCGAGCTGGGCCCCACCCTTCCCAGCATGTCTGGTTTGTTTCTGTGGATAGGTGCTTGGCCTTCAGAAGCATGGACCAGTGTCACCTCTCAGTAGCACAGCTCGATGAACTGTAGCAGCGGGGCGGCAACAAGCTTGCAGACTGTTTTTGATGGCCTATTGATTTCTTTTTTCTGTTGCTTCTGGATGGCCTGCAGATATATTTTGTTTGATCTGCACCGTGATATTCAGGCATTTGAATTAGCTGCCAGCTGATCTGAGAAGGGAGAGATCTCGCCTAATGATCCAGATTTGCAGCTTCCCTTAAAAAGCAGACAGAGCTGGCCCTGCAAGCTCCTACTCTCAAAGGGCTGTGGTCCACCAGAGCGTCCCTCCCGCTTCACCAGCGTTCCTGGCACCCTCTGTTCCTGCAGTTTATCCCTTCAGCCTGGCCATTGCAGTATGGGATTGTCTTTGGGGTGTCTGATTCACTCCTGGTTTCTTTTATCTCCATCAGCTCCAGGGAGGGGTACAAATGCCACACCACCTTCTCTCTCCTGGCTGGCTTTGAAGGGTATTTATTCCTCACTAGCCATGTCCTACCCCGAAGGAGCTTTCTTGGGGACACACAATGGCCAAGCGGAGTGGAAAGAACATGGCCCTGGAGTCCCTTCACTGTGGGGTCCTGGACATGATACTTATCTCCTTTGAGCCTCATCTGTGAAATGTTGTTCGGGTTGGAGATAGTTTCCATAAGTCCCTCCACTCAGTTCCTGGCATCCAACACACGTTGGCTGGTGCTAACGTTTTGTCTCCATTACGGTCTCTCTGCCCACTGAGCCATTTCGGCCTGTGGCCTCTGCAGTGAAGAATTTATGCTGGTTGTAGAAGCTACAATTAAGGCAGTTAGAGATGGTCCCACCTAATGCCACCACCACTGCCATTAAAGTCTGAGAATCTCTAAGCCAGACCCTGGGTGACCATCACACTTGGAATTGAGTGTGAAGGGATTCAGGGCATGGGGAGGGCATCACTCGGTGATTGCAAGGGAAGGGCACTAGGCATGCCATCTGTCAGCCCAGCCAGCCCCTCAGCTGGTCCAGGGCCCACAGCACCCAGGCAATTGCTTAGAGGGCTGGGGAGGCACGGGGAGCGGATCCCCAGGAAGACTGAGATAGAGAGTATGTGAGAGCACTGGGAATTCCTGGCTGGAATTCCACAGCTCAGTCTTGGCTTCTGGAATTATTGGCCTTGGGAGCTCTTTCAGGGCAGAACATGTCAGAACCCCATATCCTATCTTTGGGTCCAGTGGAGTGGGGGGTCCTGGCAGTAAACAGGTATGGACAAAAAAATATCTTTCCTTTTTGTTTTTTCTCTTTGGACCTCAGATACCAAAATGTGAGTGAAACCAAGTGTAGTGGCTTACACCTGTAATCCCAGCACTTTGGGAGGCCAAGGTGGGAGGACTGCTTGAGCCCAGGAGTTTGAGACAATCTGAGCACCACAGTGAGAGCTTGCCTCTCAAAATCCATGAACGAATGAATAAATAGATCCACCCCTCCATTCCGCCACATGAATGAATGCTGTTCCCAGCTCCTGGCATGCTGTCCTCAGCTCCTGGCATGCTGTCCTCACTGGTCACTCTAGAGTCCTGTATTTATCCCCTCTTGTCCCTGTTCTCCCTGCCACAGGCAGCTACTCCAGTAGCCTCAGCATGTATCTGTAAATTTGTTTCCTTCCAGAATATGTTGGGTCGTTGCATGTATTTTTCATTTCCTTCCATGGCATTGTGCTTCGGTTCTCGTTCTTTGGCTTGGTTTGCCCGGTGCCATATTGCAACTGCAGCCATGTGACTGTGCATACCTGCAGTCTGCCTCTGGGACTGTTGATTCCTTTTTTGGAGTGTGCATTGACAACATCTCCTTTGATGCAGCCCATACGGTCCAGGACGAGAATTCCTCTGGGAGAGATCCTCCAGGTGGAATTACAGGGTTATGTATTCTACTATGTCTAATTTGACCAAATAGTGATAGATTGCTCCAAAATATGGTAGTTTTACTGAGGGGTGTGTGCCTTGTGCTGAAGATGGATACAGGGATGAGGTGGACCCTGGAGAGCCTTGCAGCGGATGGGAGAGAGAGTCAGGGGTGTCTCAACAGATGAGGCCAAACTGCATAAGGAAGAGGCTGGGCACAGTGACTCAGGCGTATAAAACCAGCACTTTGGGAGGCTGAAGTGGGTGGATCACTTCAGGTCAGGAGTTTGAGACCAGCCTGACCAACATGGTGAAACCCCGTCTCTACTAAAAAGACAAAAATTAGGCAGGCATTGTGGCGCTGGCCTTTAGTCCCAGCTACTTGGGAGGCTGAGGCAGGAGAATCACTGGAACCCGGGAGGCAGAGGTTGCAGTCAGCCGAGATGGAACCACTGTACTCCAGCCTAGGTTGCGGAGTGAGACGCTGTCCAAAAAAAAAAAAAAGCAAGCATGAACTAGCCTTTTTCCTCCTCTCCTCCCCCATCCTCCAGCTGTCCAGCCTGCAGTCTGCCTTGGCTGCAAAGTCAAAATCAAAGGAAAAATAGGCTTTAGCTGCAACAGAGCCCACAGCTTTCCTGCCATGGAAATCATTTGTTGTGTCCTGCTGAGGGCCCAGTCTGTGCCAAGCACCATGGAGGGTAGAAGAGTCATCGCAGGCGGGCTCCTGCCTGTGGGGAGACAGGCTGCCATATCCAGCCCTTCTTGAGCAAAAGCACTCCCCGACAGAGTCTCACTCTGTCACCCAGGATGGAATGCAGTGGTGCCATTTTGGCTCACTGCAACCTCTGCCTCCTGGGTTCCAGGCTGGGGTTCTGTGGAGACATAAAGATGAGTTTTCATCCAACCGCAAATATTTCTCACTGGGCCAGGAGGTAAGTTTTTAGAACTCTGGTATTTTGGTTCACCCTATGTGAACTGCAGAACTAGGTCATTTTTTAATTTCTGTTTTTAGCAAAGCCGCAGGTCTCCTGTGGTCATGAATTCATGGGTCTTAAGAGGCAGGACAGCCTAATACTCCTGAGCTCAGGTGCAGAACTCAGGCAGACATGGCTCTGAACTCAGCTGAGTCACCTTGGAGAAGCCACTGGATCTCTTGGAGCCTCAGTTTATTCATTTGCCAAATGGGGATATTACTGTTTCCCAAAGCTGTTGCAGGGGTATGCTGAGACAATGGAAGCAAACACTTCACATCGCGCTTGGCATGTAGGAAGCTGGTGATAATGGGCCTATTATTGTTAAGAGAAGCACGTGTGAGAAGAGTGTAACTGGGCCTTCAGCTCCGTGTGGAGCCTTTGTTCCTTTTCTGAAATAGAGACATGCTTTCCTTCCTGTGTTTGCAGTTAAGTTTTGATTTGGGCACATCCTCATTGTAGATGCAGGACCAGGTTTTATTTTCTGTTCTAACGTTTAGCACAGTTTAATGATACCGTGTGAATGCTGTGGTGCAGTCTCCGAGCTCTCTCATGGGTATTCCCCTCTTGAGCTGTCCCAGGACTGGGGCTATGATCTGTCATGCCCCCTCCCCCGCAACTTTAGAGTAAGATCTCGAAAGCGATGGGGCTGAGCTCAAAGCCTCGGGCTCTCCCACAGCCTCCTATGGGACTTGAGAACTTGGGAGTTTGTTCTAGGTGGGCCAAGAAATCACTGGACGGCGTTGGGAAGGGCAGAGGAAATGGTCGGGCCGCATAGAAGCGACTCGGTTCACAGTAGCTGTGACGGTTCACTGAGGGGTGTGCGCCTTGTGCTGGCACTGAAGATGGATACAGTCATGAAGAGGGCCCTGGAGGGCCTTGCAGCGGATGGCAAGAGTCAGGGACGTTTCAACAGATGAGGCAGCAACCAGCTATCTCCCAGGGGATGTAGGGAGGCATTTACGTTGGACCCTAAGATTAAGTTTGGGGTGTGGGCATCTCCTTAGTGGTGTGAAAGTGCCCAGGGAGTGGAGCCGTGCCAGGTGAGAGGGTGCAGCTGGAGAGGCAGGTGGGAGCTGGATGGTGAGGGCCCTCGCGTGCTGTGCAGGGAGCTTGAATCTCCCCATCACTGTTTAAGTCCATCATGGAAGGCCTAGGGAATATATATATATGTATATACACAGATGTATTTTGTTTTTGAGACGGGGTCTCACTCTGTTGCCCAGGCTGGAGTGCAGTAATGTGATCTTGGCTCACTGTAGCCTTGACCTCCCAGGCTCAAGTGATGCTTTTACCTCCCATGAGGTCATTCCAGAGTTTGCCATTGCTTCTTCCCTTGGCTGGCCCCTTGTCATCTGTGGGACTCACAAGCAGTACTCGAGGGAGGTGGGCATCCCATGGACGTGAAGGTGGTTGATGGATTCTCTCTACCACGGATGCCTGACAGAGGCTGGAGTACGTGCATGAACCATAGACCGTTCACGACTTCAGGGACAACCAGGTGCTGTTCACCTCTGCTCACAGGGCCTGGCACAGAAGGGTAGTCAAAGAGATGTCTGCTTAGATGGAGAACCGAATCTGATCCCATGGGCTCAGTCAGTGTCCGGAGAGCGAAGGCGCGATGGCCTCTGCAGGGCGAGGCCTGTTTCCTCCCCTCCTCCCTCCTTCCCAGTCCGTCACAAAGGCACTTGCTTGGGACATGGTGGCAGTGCAGAGTTGCTGGGGTGAAAGAGTCGGTAGGGCCTCGCTTCCCTCGTCCCCACAGAGGGGCAGTGTCCCTGGCCTCCAAGGCAGTGTGTCTGCAGAGGCTTATGGGAGGGGAGTCCCACCAAGGATGCCTTTGACATGCGTCCCGCCCTGCACGCCCCTTCCTCAGTTCTCTCCTCTCCTCTCTGACCCTGCCCTCCCTCATTCTCCCTTCCTCTGACCTCTTCTCCCCTCCCTCTCATACCTTTCTTCCCTCTCCCTTGCCCTGCCCTGCTGTGCCTGCCTTTCCCCTGCCCTGCTTTTTCTCCCCTCCTCTTCCTTCCCCTCCCCAGTGCTCCCACCCCAGCCCTCCTGCCCTGCCCTCCTCTCCCCTTCTCTCCCTTCCCCTGCCTGCCCTGTCCTGAGCTGCTCTGCTCTCTTCTCCTCAGCCTTCCTCTGCCCTGCCCTGCTCTCCCCTCCCCTTCCCTCCCCCCTACTCACTTCTCTTCCCTCCTCCCCTCTCTTCTTCCCTGCCCTGCCTGCCTCTGCTCTGTCCTTCCCTTCCCTGCACTTGCAAAACGCCTTCAGATAAAGACCTCATCCCTCCCCTCTTCCGTCCATGCCTGGTACATTCCAGGCGGTGATCACCTAGAAAAAGGCCTGGTGAACAAACTGCAGGACCTGTTCCAGTCTCTCAGCCAGGCCCCTACCTCGCTGGTTGGCCCAGATGGGAGCCTCAAGACCTTCCTCATGAATATTTGGGGCCAAGTCCCATTGTAAAGATTAGAACAGTTTTCTTTTCGAAATTTGCAATTGTATTATTTTCCCCAAGTTAATCAGGGGAGGCCACTTCCTGAAGCTTTACTAAGGGCACCCAGTCAGCAGCTGATAAAAGGAGCTCCGTGATGTTTGGGAAGCCACCGCTATGAGGGTCACCATGTCCGACTATTTGTTTCTCTCAGATGTCTCTGTCGAGAGTCTTTAAAGTGGCAATAACAGGAATTTCTCTCGTCAGCTTCCCAATTAGCAACTGTGCAATGGACTCCCCAGAAACAACTGCTCGGGCCTGGGTGCTGGGAGCCCAGGCACCCCCCATTATAAAGCAGAGTTCACAGATTGGCATGGATTTGCCGTGAATTGTGGCTCGCTCCCTGCATCCCAGGGTAGCAGAATTGGGTCTGTGATTTAGATGAGCTCCACGCCTCCCAGCTGGCTAATGCTTGAAAGAAGAAAGGCAGATTTTCAATGCTCCAGGGATAAAACAGAGTGGTTTTTTAAAATTGAGGCCTCAGAGCTGTTTTCAGTCTCAGGAATAGCTGATTCTCACTCTGGCTTAAAATGCTTGTCACTCCTTGGGTAGAGTCCAGATTCTCTCATGTGGCTTCCCAGGGCTGCCTCAGCTCCCCCTACGCCAGGCCCCTCTGCTTCTGAATCTTGTGGTCCCCCAAGCTACTGTCTTTGGCATCTTCAGGCTCCTCCCTGCCCTGGAGCCGCCTTTCTCTCCCATTGTCTTAGAGCAGAGTGGATATAAGGGCACTGGCTCAGGAATCAGGCCTCTTGGGGCCAATTCTTGTCTCCACCCACACATTCAAGGAGTTGTGGACCTGGGCGCCTCTGAGCCTCACTTCCTTCTTCTGAAGTGGGAACACGAAAAAGCCCCTCTCTTGGCCGGGCGTGGTGGCTCACATCTGTCATTCCAGCACTTTGGGAGGCCAAGACGCGCGGATCACTTGAGACCAGGAGTTCGAGACCAGCCTGGCCAACATGGTGAAACCCCATCTCTAGTAAAAATAGAAAGATTAGCTGGGGATGGTGGCATGCACCTGTAATCCCTCCTACTCAGGAGGCTAAGGCAGGAGAATCACTTGAACTGGGGAGGCGGAGGTTGCAGTGAGCCGAGATTGTGCCACTGCACTGCACCCTGGGCAACAGAGTAAAACTACAAAAAAAAAAAAAAAAAAAAAAAAAGAAAAGAAAAGAAAACCGTCTCTCAATGGGTTGCTGAGGATAAATGAAATGATGCGTAAGCATAGATGTGCCTAGCCCAGTGCCTGGCAGAGAAAGCACTCCAAAAATGTTGCAAGTAACAGCTCCTCCTGCTGCTGCTACTAATAATGACGACAGTCATTATTATGTCCCACAGCCCTTTGGGAGGGCTCCCTGACCCCCATTCAGATCAGGCACCTCGCACCATTCTTCCCCACGGAAAACCTTGTGTAGCCCTTCATCAGGCGTGTGTCATGGCTTTGTCACACTGTTTTGTAATGATCGCTTTGGATGTCTTTTCCAACTGACTGTAAGTTCCACGAAGACAGGATCCACAGGTCTCATTGGTCTTTTTATTGGAAGTGTCTGGCTCACAGTAGACCCCCAGAGAATGCATGCTGAATGAATCAACAAATGAATATATGTGACTGGATAGCTAAATGAGCAAATGAATTATTGCAACCCATCAGCAAGTCACCCCTGAAATAGATCAGTCAGCTCTGAAATAGAACTCAAACCCATTCGCTTTTCCTTGCCTCCCCGGCTTGCCAGCGTGTCCTGCCTGGCTGACTGCATCCTTGCCGGCCTCTCTGCTTCCTGCATTGCTTCCTCTGAATCTTCAGGTCTCGCCTCCGAAGCCACCTCCTCCCAGGTGCCTTCCTGTCCTAGCCACCCAAGCCAAGTCCATCTCTGTCCCAGCTCTCTTTATGATGTATTCACGTATCTGCATGTTGGCTCTACTGGATCTAAGCTCCGGAGGGCAGGGGCCACATCTGTTTGCCAGTACGTTCCTTCAAGGCACAGTACCTTGGACACACACAGGCATGCAGCAGATAGTCACCAAGTGAGCCATGCAAAAGCCAGCACAGTTAACGCGGGTCCAGCAACCAGCATGGGCGTAAATCTGTAACTCGATGGCATACCACAAGTTAACTTCTCATTCATGTCACGGTCCACTGCAGATCAGGCGGCCCCTCCTGTCTCCACGTGTGGGCTACACGCTTCCAGAGGAAGGGGAAGGGGAAGGGGAAGCGGGGGAGGAGAGAATCGCAGGAAATTTCCTTTTTTCGGCTAGGCCTGGACACGGCCTGCCCCAACTCCCATTACCTTACATTAACCAGAAGTCAGCCTATGGCTCTCGTCTGATTGCAAGGCATGCTGGGAAGCCTGGTCTGTCTTTGTGCCCAGAAAGAAGAAATGTGGTTGGTGAGCCAGTCTCATCAGAATGGGTGCGAGACCAGGCGTGGTGGCCCACACCTGTGATCCCAGCACTCTAGGATGCTGAGGAGGGAGGATCGCTTAAGCCCAGGAGTTCAAGACCAGCCTGGGCAACATAGTGAGACCCCATCTCTACAAAAACTTTAAAAAGTAGCCAGACATGGTGGTGTGTACCTGTAGCCCCAGCTACTCTGGAGGCTGAGGCAGGAGAATTGCTGGAGCCCTGGAGGTCAGGGCTGCAGTGAGCCATGATTGTACCACTACACTTCAGTCTTGGCAACAGAGAGATCCCCTGTCTCAGAAAAAAAAAAAAAAAAGTGCAGGATGGAATCTCATCGCCAGGAGACCTTGTTGCTGGGGTCCTTGGTAGTCTCATCAATATTCTAGAATTCTCTAGCCAGTGACAAGTTACAAGATCAGCTGACTCCAAAGCAGGTGTCTCTTAAGGGAGCTGAGCTGCCTGCTACTCCTGATAGACCAGACCTTTTTATTTTACAAAATACCTTGATGTTCCTTGATAAAACAAAAAAGAACTTTGGAAATGCAGAATCACCTCTGTGTGTCCCATAGCTCACACGAAGTGCGGCTCCCGAGGAAGGGCCTGCTGGGGAGCGGGACACGCATTGCAAAGACGCACTTGTCAGAAACGAGCCAGGAAACAAAATTCGGGGAGATACAGGGGGCGGGGCCTGAGCATTGGTTCCAGGAGCCTCGTCGTCTTGTTCACAGCATTCCATCGTTTTAAAAATAGCTATTCTTCATTTGATGATATCTTTATGTTCTTGAAGCTCAAAATAAAATTAACCTTTTTTGGAGGGAAGAAAAATACTCCTATTAAAATCGTCTTGAGTGTTCTTTTTGAAAGCGAGGCCCAACTCCCAGTGCCGTGTATGAATAGCTCTCAGGCATCATTGACGATGGTGTTACGATAGGAATGCCACAGAGTGACAGCAGGGCCACGGGCGGCAAGGACTCATTAGGCAGCCCCCAGAGGACTCTGGCAGGTTCCGTGCGCTGGGCTTGCCTCCAGCCCTGTGGCTTCTCATCGGAATTTTGGCTGCGGCCCCAGGAGCCCAACCAGAAAACTCACAGATCCCTCATGGCCCTTTAAGAGCTGGACACTCCTCAGGGGGTCAGGGCTCCTTCCTGGATGTCCCCTCTCCTCCTGGGAGGTCCATGTGACAGATGGGGCCTCTGAAGGCCTAGTTCCCCATCTTCACTCACTTGCTCCCTGGTGTTCGGCTCTCTTTGGAACCAGGGAGCTGCCTTCCAGGCCAGTTTGTCTACTCCACCACCAGGGGTCTTTGTTCTCTCTCTCTGGACTTTGGCAACACCCTCCAGGCCATTCTTCCTGTGGCCTGCCTGGGCTTCCCTGATTTTATCCCCAACAGGTATTTGTTCTTTCAACAAATGTGTATGGAGCCTCTTGGGATCTCCAGGAAGTGTGTTAGGCTCCAGAGATAAAGGATCAACCAGACAGATAAGGTCCCTGCCTTGGTGGAATTACCGTCTAGCAAGGGAGGTGGGGGAGCGAGCAAGAGGCCCACAGTGAAGGAACAAGACTCTCCCAGGAAGCACCGAGTGCTTTGAAGAAGGGAGAACGAGGAGTGGATCAGAGAAAGCCTGGGCCACCTCCACTGGCATTTCCCGAGAGGTCTCTCAGAGGTGGTGGCACAGGAGCAAAGACCAAAATGGCAGGGCCTTCTGGGCCAGGGGGACATCCCAGACAGAGATGGGAGACATCAGGAGATTGCGTGCTGGACATGAGAAGAAACTCGGGGCTGGTAACATACTACGGTGTTGGTGAGGGTTGCGGTTGGGGAGAAGGTGACATGAGGAGAGGTTGGCAAGGCATGCTGGGGCCCCATGGCAAGGTTCCTATGAGCCATGCTAGGAGTTTAGTCATGTGTCCTGGGAGATGGACGGAGTGCATGGGAGCCATTGAAGAATTCCAATAGCAAAGGGTCGTGATGGAGTTTTGAGAGCTGTCTCTGCCTAAGCTGCCTCACCCTCCTGTCCCCAGGCTTTCCCTCTCAGTGTTTATCAGATCATCGACCTCCTGCTTCCCAGCCCCCGCTGGCTTTGTTCCCTGGTCTATGTGGCTCTGCACCGTTTTACTGCTGCTGACACTGCAGTCTTACACCTCTGGAGCTGCTAAACCCAGCCACACGGGCTGCCTCCTGTTCCAGCAAGCCAAGCTCCTTCTGCCCGGGCATTTCTTCTTTGCATTTGCTATTCTTTCCACTTGGCATGCCCTTCCCCCACCCCCAGGGCACTACCTTGACCATCTGATGGCCACATGTCTTTCCTCCAGGAGCCAGCTAAAGCACCGGCTTCCGAGGCTGCTTCCCTGGAGTGAAACGCTCTCTCCAGCCCTCCTGCAAACATAGACACTCTTCCTTGCAAGCTTTCCTGAGCACCTGTGGCTTCCATCGCAGCACTTGCCCCAGCCTGTCCCCGCCCCCTCCTGCACATTTAACTCCTGGAGGAAAAGGATCCCAGCTAAACATCAGTGGATCATCAGCACCTGTCACAGGCCTGGCGGGCCATGTCGGCAACCAGGTGCTGAGCCTGGGTTATTACCAATGGGGTAGGCGTACTCCATCGCTATCCTGCAGATGAGAAACTGAGATTCCAAGGGATCTCCATGCATTCCCACCGAGCCGGTAAATGGTACCGCAGGTCTCTGACAGTCCCAGGGAATGTCACTTATGATGTAAAGTCGATGCAGTGTAGCCTCTGGGATGCATTTCTAGGGCCTTGGCTGGTCATACTGCCTGTGCAAGGGGTATAAACCAGGGCTTGCAAATGCACTGGATCACAGAGGCCACCAGGCAGGGGACCAGGCTGGGCAGAGTGACAGTGCTATGTGGTCCGCTAATTAGGCACTCCTGGCTTAGCCCCTACCCACTGGCAGGGCTGCTCATTACTTAAAGGGAAGCCAGAAATCTGGGTTTTATGCAGAAATCTCCTGGTTTTAATGTTTGAAGACGTTGCTCAGGCCATACAAAACATACCTGTGGGTCACATTTAGTCTGTGGACCTCTGTGAGCAGCTTGTGGTGAAAATGGGCCGCATCACGTCCCCCAAAAGGTCAGAACCCAGGTGATCCCGGGGGAATCCAGTCTGAACAGTGCTGCATTCAACCTCTTAAAGAATGGACAGATAAAAAGGTGCACTGTAACTCCTTTTAAAATTCCAGAAGCAGCAGGCACATTTGAAAACGCAAACATTTAAACACGGGCCAGGTCTTAGATAGCACCAATGAGTCATTCATTTTGTTGGAGGAGATTATGCCATTGTGTTTAAATGGCAAAATGTTGTTAATTTTTCAGAAATACACACCGAAGTATTTAGGAGTAAAATGTCATGACTATCATTTACCTTAAAACACCTTAGCGAGAAGATAGAAATGATGACATAAATACGGAAAAGAGTTAAGACTTTTCAGACAAAGTATTGTGGGGATTCATTAAAATTTGCACTGCTTTTTGCCCTATTTAAATTTTTTCAGCGAGGCGTGATGGCTCACACCTGTAATCCCAGCACTTTGGGAGGCCGAGGCAGGTGGATCACCTGAGGTCAGGAGTTCGAGACCAGCCTGGCTGACATGGCGAAACCTGTCTCTATTAAAAATACAAAAATTAGCCAGGTATGGTGGAGCGTACCTGTAGTCCCAGCTACTTGGGAGGCTGAGGCAGGAGAAGCTCTTGATCCAGGGACTGCACCACTGCACTCCAGCCTGGGTGACAGAGCGAGAGACCCTGTCCCCCCCCGCAAAAAAAAAAAAAAAAATTCACAATAAAAATGTAAGAAAACAAAACACAGTCACAGGCAAGAATATAGCCTTCCATGAATTATTCTGGGATCTTCCACACCTCTCAGGTCACATTCTACTGAGTCCTGTGCTGCAATTTAGGCAAGGTGTCTGCACCTCTAAGGTCAGAGTGAGACCTGAGGGAACAGTGCCCAGGGTGGAGGATGAGCCAGGCAGCTCCGCCTGCCCTCGCACCCAGGTGTCAGGCTTCCTCCTTTTCACAGGGCAAATGGCTTCTGCTAAAGCCAACCTAGAAGTAGAATTTCAAAGAAGTGAACCTCGCTTTGGGGAAGCCTGGTGTAGAGGAACCCATGGGTTTTTCTTTGGAAGGTTGAAAGTTGTCTTCTGTAATGGGGGAGTCTGTCCCTGCTGCCTGACGGAAGGCCCTGCTCAGCCACCTGCTGGTCTTGACCCTTTGTACAAGTGCCTCACCTTTCTGAAATTCAGTGACCAGCCTTGGATGTGCTGTAGTGACACAGGGCAGGGAAAGCTCTGAGAACCGAGTGTGAGTGAAGATGTCACAGACGTCGATGGAGAAAGGAAATGTGGTTTCAGTATACCGTGGAATACTATCAGCCATAAAAAGGAACGAAATCATGTCTTTTGTAGCAACTTGGATGGGGCCAAAGGCCATGACTGTAAGTGAAGTAACTCAGGAATGGAAAACCGAATCCCATGTATTCTCACTTATAAGTGGAGCTAAGCTATGGGCATGCAAATACATACAGAGTGATATAATGGACTTTGGGGACTCAGGCATGGTGGAGGTTGGGAGAGGGGTGAGGGATAAATGACCCCATACTTGAGTACAGTGCACACTGCTCAGGTGAAGGGGGCCCTAGAGTTTCAGAATTCACCACTAAAGAACTCGTTCAAGGCCGGGTGCAGTAGCTCATGCCTGTAATCCCAGTACTTTGGGAGGCTGAGGTGGGCGGATCCCTTGAAGTCAGGAGTTCGAGACCAGTCGTCACTACTAAAAATGCAAAAATTAGCCAGGCATGGCTATGCGTGTGCCTGTAATCCCAGCTACTTGGGAGGCTGAGGTAGGAGGATTGCTTGAACCTGGGAGGCGGAGGATTCAGTGAGCCGAGACTGTGCCACTGCCCGCCACTCTGGGCGACAGAGTGAGACACAGTCTCAAACAAAAACAAAACAAAAAAACTCATTCATGTAACCAGAAATCACCTGTACCCCCAAAAATTATTGAAATAAATCAGATTTTTAAAAAATTCTAGTTACTGCCATATTGGATGTTCTTAGCGTAGAACCTGGCCTAGGTTTCCAGGGAGCAGCTATTGTGAGGGGTGAGCACTTGGAAGAGACTTGGGATTCCTCCAGGGGCCTCTGAGACCCGGGTGAGAGAGGCAGATTAGACTCATGGATGCAATTCTCTAACCTTTATTTTGGGGGTGGGAGGGTCACTTTCCTTGGGCTCTGTAGCACCACCCCACGTACAACAGGAATGACCATCTCTGATCGCTCCTCATTGCTTTAGTGTTTTAAGCATTTCCCTTCCAAAAAAAAGAAAAACCTTCACAAGTTCTTGCAGGGCTGATGAGCTCGTTTCTTGTCTTTCTGCGGTAGAGTCTCTCAAGCTGCCTTGAGGGTTTCTTGTGCAGATGAAAAACTAGGCTTCATGAGCTCCATTGGGCACTAATCTGGCATCTTAACCACCTTCCAAGGAAAAGCATCTCATTGTTTAATGGTAGGTGGAAACTTGTCTTCCGAGGAGCAGAACCAGCGTTCAGAAGGGGTGAGCAGAGGCTCCAGGTTGGGTTGTAGGACCCTAGGACAACCTCGTCTAAATGTCTTCTCTCATTTGTACATAGCCCACCTCCTGCCGGGCTGTGAGATTTTAGCCACCAGCTGGACTGATGGTGACACTGGAGTGGCTCTCAGCAGTGTTTGAGAGCTTCCACCCCTGTGGAGAAAGGTCCCCCACTGAGGCCGCGCATCAGAGGCGGCTTTGGACAAGAAGATTTTGTTGTGACTTTGGAGTGGCCCCGAGGGACCCCTGCTGGCATAGACGCTCCATGGTTCCATCTCCCACCTGGTGCTCGCAAGAGGCTTGCCAGAGAAAATATAAGGATGCCCATTGAAATTGGAAGTTCAGATAAACCAATAATTTTGTGGTGTAAGTGTATCGCCAATACTGTATGGAAAGGTTTCCTTGCATAGAACGTACTTTTTGCTGAAAAATTATTCATTGTTTATTTGAAGTTCATATTTCACTGGGTGCCCTGTATTCTCATTTGCTAAATCTACCAACCCTGGCTCAGAGGCGCCGCTTAAGAAAGACTCTTCTTGCCATGCTCGGGGCCTTGGCAGGGCTTTGTAGGAACTCTTCTCTTCTTTTTGTTCTGATTTTGATTTTTAGAGTCAGTGATATGGTTTGGATTTGTGTTCCTGCCCAAATCTCCTGTCAAATTGTAATCCGCAGTATTGGAGGTGGGGCCGGGTGGGAGGTGATTGGATCATGGGGGTGGATTTCCTCCTTGCTGTTCTCGTGACAGTGAGTTCTCATGATATCTGGTTGTGTAAAAGTATGTGGCACCTCCCCTTTCCCTCTCTTCCTCCTGCTCCAGCCACGTAAGACATGCCTGCGTCCCCTTTGCCTTCCACCATGATTGTAAGTTTCTGAGGCCTCCCCCACCATGTTTCCTGTACAGCCTGCGAAACCATGAGCCAGTTAAACGTCTTTTCTTTATAAATTACCCAGTCTCACGTAGTTCTTTATAGCAGTGTAGGAATGGACTAATACAGTCAGGGTCTAACTGTCTCCCAGGTTGGAGTGCAGTAGTGTGATCATAGCTCACTGTGCACCCTACCTCTAGGACTTAAGCAATCCTCCTGCTGCAGCCACCCACGTAACTGGGACTACAGGTGCACACCACCACGCCTGGCTACTTTTTTCAATTTTTTGTAGAGATTGGGCCTTGTTATGTTACCCAGGCTGGTCTTAAACTCCTGGGCTCAAGTGATCCTCTTGCCTCAACCTCGTAAGGTGCTGGGATTACAGGCGTGAGCCACCACACCTGGCCTGTGGGAGCTCTTCACCGGGGACTAGGGCACGTGATGCTAGGCAGTTTTTCGAGGTGCTGACAGACTGTGACCAAGCCCCTGCCTTGGGCCAGCTCTGTGCCTGCACAGGGAGAGCAGAGACGAGTACCACATCCGAACTATGGGGCCTCCCGGGTGAGGTACCAAGGTCCGCTGCAGACTGCAGTTTTCTCATCTGTTTCTCACAATCATCATAGAACATTCCCCCTTGTGTTCTGTGAGGTTGGAAAGACCCCATTCCTCCACTGCCTTCTCTCAGCTCTTTGTTTCTTCACCTTGCTTGGTCTTCAGTCCAGAAGGAGCATGATTGTCTCAGAGAAAGCCTTTCCCGGCCCCGACGCTTACTGCCCAGGGTGTCTTTGTTACAAGCCAGGGGCTGTTAGCACAGATGCACAAAGCAGGACTGGCTATGGAATGTGTGGGGCCCAGGCCAACGTGACAGTGTGGAGTCCCTGGTTCCAAATTAATGAGAATGTCAAGGTGGGCAGCAGCTCACCAGCGTGGACCCTCTGCAACCGTGTGGGTTACACACCAAGCACGCTGGCCCTGCCCACAAATAGCAAACAGACACGGGTGTGGTGGGGGCTGCAGGAGGAGTGAGGGGGTTCTGGAGCACAGAGCCCCTGATCACTGAGTGGTGGAAACTGCTCAGACCTGGGAACCTGTGCCTGCCTTCTGGGGCCACACTGCACAGCCCAGCCTGGTATGGACCTATGGGTGGGGCCATGCTACCATGCACCCTAGGTTTTGTGTGTGTGTGTGTGAGATGGAGTTTCGCTCTTGTTGCCCAGGCTGGAGTGCAATGGTGCCATCTTGGCTCACCGCAACCTCTGTCTCCCGGGTTCAAGCGATTCTCGTACCTCAGCCTCCCAAGTAGCTGCGATTGCAGGCATGTGCCACTATACCCGGCTAATTTTGTATTTTTAGTAGAGACGGGGTTTCTCTTTGTTGGTAAGGCTGGTCTCGAACTCCCAACCTCAGCTGATCTGCCCGCCTCGGCATCGTGGCCCACGCATCCTAGTTTTTCAAGAGAACACAGAAATTGTTTATTAATAAAATCTCTTTCTTAATCAGTGGCAGTTGATTTGTATTTCGAGAAACTCCTCTGAAGGCAAAATTAAGCCCGTGCTCTGGAGTGGCATTTGGTGTGATTGATAATCACACTGACCTGTGTGATTGCTGGATCGATCTGCGTCACCCTCGTGGGCACGTGAACTCCACGAAGGCCACAGCAGTGCGTTCATTGTTCTACCCCTGACCCCAGCACCACATTCGGCACGTTTTGGTGCCCCGTAAATAACCGTCCCATTTGAATAGGAACACACCAGATATAGGTCTTGGACCTGCTTTTCCTCCACTTAATAATAATATCGTGGGCATCTTTCTTGTTATTCCATGTGATGATACATGTAAGGGCTTAGGGACCAGTCACACGAGGCAGTTGCTTAATCAGTGTTGGCTGCTGGGAGGGCACTGATGGGTGATCGCCTGTTCTATGGGGTTGTTTCTGACCAGGTGAGGAACACATACCTGAGCGAAGATGTTTTGCGTTTCCTCAGGATGCCAAGTTTGTGGAGGAACGAAGAAAGCAGCTCCAGAATTACCTGCGCAGCGTCATGAACAAAGTCATCCAGATGGTCCCCGAGTTCGCCGCCAGCCCCAAGAAGGAGACCCTCATCCAGCTGATGCCCTTCTTCGTGTAAGTACTGCTCCCATGGGATGCGCCGCCAGCCCTGCCAGCACTTCGTTCTTGGTCGTTTTATAAAGGTTGGGGAGCACAGCGGCTCTCCGTGATGCCCTGATCGCCACGGGACCCAGGCAAACTCCAGGGCCTGTTCCAGGTGCCGCGATGGAGGCTGGGCCTCAGCGCTTTGGAGCTTCTAAAGGGATGGGAAGAGAGCAGGCCTGCAAATGAGCTTTGTTGACTTGAGGCTCACAAATAAACTCGGGGCTCTGTGTTTTTATACTTTGACACATTTCAATCAAGGAAAGATTCCTTTTCTACACAGCCCACTGGGTGCTCCAAAACTGAAACAAACTGTGTCAGTGTTTCTCAAGCTTGGGTGATGAACCCAAGGAAAAGTTCTCCCAGACTGGTAAGATATTAACTTAAGTTATTTTTATATGAGTATTACTTTAAAATGAACATTAATATTATTTAAATACCTTCTATTGAAAAAGTGAAAAAAAAATTTTTAAAGTTTACATATTATGCACTTAGAAAATCATTGTGCTTCAGGCTGGGCACGGTGGCCCACACCTGTAATCCCAGCACTTTGGGAGGCCGAAGTGGGCAGATCAATGAGGTCGGGAGTTCGAAACCAGCATGGCCAACATGGTGAAATCCCATCTGTACTAAAAATACAAAAATTAGCCGGGCATGCAACAATTAGCTGGGCATGGTGGCGGGCACCTGTAGTCCCAGCTACTTGGGAGGCTGAAGCAGGACAATCGTTTGAACCCAGGAGGCAGAGGTTGCAGTGAGCTGAGATCACACCGCTGCACTTCAGCCTGGGTGACAGAGCAAGACTCCATCTCAAAAAAAAAAAAAGAAAAGAAAATCATTGCAGTTCAAAATTGTCAATTAACCCAATGGATGCTACTGTTTTCAAGAAAGCTAATGTTGGCTCGAAATGTCATGCAGTGACTTCTTTTCACTTGCCACATGCCAGGCATGCTGACCTCATCCACCTCTTTGCTCTGGTCCCATTGCCAGGAAACATCAGGCCGTCCTTTTGATGTCACTGCCTTAGCACTGAGTAGTCCACTCTGTTGTCATAACCTGGGACCTCTGACGTTTACATCCTTGGAATTAGGGGAACGAAGATCATCAAGCCCGACTTGGTTTTTGTAGTCTTCAGATGCTACAGAATGTAATTCTATTATTTCTAAAATCTTAATGTAATAGAAACATGAAACGTAAAAGTCCGTAGAGAAGACCTGTGGGATTGGGACTCATTCAGGAAGCACTGTTCTGGGTCGGTGTGATTTGTATGATTTGTTGGGGTAAAATAAGAGTTTCCTGTCACTGTAGCTCTTTAACAGTTGTTCTGATGGTGAGGCTGGGTTCAAAACAGAGGGTGGATTTCTGCTCCTCTCTGTGGGGTGCACCTTTGGGAGCCGGCTTCTGTGGGGTGTGCTTCTGTCTGTGGGGTGTGCCCAGCAGTACCATCCAGTTAGACATGAGCAGCTGCCCCCGGTCTTCCCTGCCTAGGCCCTTTGAAATTGTCTCCAAGATGGTTGCTTAGATTTTCTAATTGTTTCAGGGTTTTTGTGAGAAGACATCATAGTATTGTGCTGCCTTTGATAAGCAGTGCCTTTTTATCCTGAATAGAAGACAGTATCTAGAACGCTTTATTTTCCTTTTCTCCTTTTATTTGTGATGCCAGGGCCTTGATCTCAGTATTTGGAAATGGCCGTGATAGTTCACATGAGGAGGTCTCATTCTCTTAGAGGCATCCCCTTACAGGCAGCCTGGGGTGTGTGGGGAAATTAGCCTCTCGTGGAGTCATCGTACATCGGCTGAATTCCCCGATGAAAACTGAGTAAGTTGCTCCTAAGATGCTCCTGATGTTGACAGTGTGAGCAGGAGACACTGCCCCATCCGCAAGTCAGTGTCCCCCACCCCGCACAGGGCTCCACAGCCCAGGCCTCTCCGGTCCAGTGTTTCCCAAACATTCGTGTGCCGAATTGTAAAAACTGCACGTTAATGCGAGCCTCGGCGTGATGTGCATCTCAGCCACGCTGGTTGCCGTCAGTCAGCGCTGAGAGAGAAACCTCACAGAACACAAGGTTCAATGTATGGGCTTTAGAAAACAAGAATTTCAGTGGGAGACTGTGGCAAAAGACACAGTGTCGATGCTGGAATTTTCACTACATGTTGGTCTAGACCCCAGTTGAAATTAAACAGCTCTTTTAATAAAAGCTCTCCGGCTTTCCTCGCTGTTCCAAATCACACTGCTCCCTTCTTCTTCCTTTTTGAGCAGGATGGGATTACAGGTCGGAATGTACGGATTGTTTCATTTTGGGGTGATGATGGATGAGGCACAGGCAAGTCTTGCCCGTGCTGACGAATCTCCACCTGATCGTGTCCTTTCTCCATGTGCTGCCCACAGAAAGCAGCGAGACTGCTGTCTCAGCTGGAAAGCCGAGCCTGAGAGATTTCTGGTTAAAAAAAAACAAAATAAAAATCTCCTGGCTAAGGAAATAAACCCCAAAGCATTATTATTCTTATAAATCTTGATAGATTTTCTCCTTGGTTCTTTTAAATGTTGATTTAGGATCCAGAAAGTCCATTTGAGTTACTGAACGTAACTGGATTGTTCACTAAAGAGAGGGCCTCCCATTTTCCTGTGGATGCCAGCCTCGTGTTTCACAGCACCCATCTCATCTCGTCTTCTGGAGAGCCAGTGAAATCTATTTCATGGTGACGAGGGAAGTGAGGCTCAAAGGGGTGACCTGGCTGGTCCCAGGGTCCCCACCCAGCACAATGGGATGCTAGGGTGTTTGGCACCATAGCCCATGTTTTTGGGATGTAGGTGAGAAGCCTGCAGCCTGCGGACTGAGCCTGATTCTCGAACTTATTTTATTTAGCCAGTATAGTGGGGTTTTGTTTTGTTATTTATTTTTCTTTATTCAAGTACTTGCCAACATCAAAAAATTAGGTGTCAGATAAAAAAATCCAGATGTCAAGCATCTTTTTTTTTGAGACAAGTTCTCACTCTGTTGCCCAGGCTGGAGTGCAGTGGCATAATCTTGGCTCACTGCAACCTCTACCTCCTGGGTTCAGGCGATTCTCCTGCCTCAGCCTCTAAGTAACTGGGATTACAGGCATGTGCCACCATGCTCAGCTAATTTTTGTATTTTTTTTTTAAGTAGAGATGGCGTTTCACCATGTTGGCTAGGCTGGTCTCGAACTCCTGACCTCAGGTGATCCACCCACCTCGGCCTCCCATAGTGCTGCAACTACAGGTGTGAGCCACCACGCCCAACCTAGCTTCTCTTGAAAAATCAGAAGAATTGGTCACAGCCCCGTTCCCCCACTCTCCCACACTTGGGTGCCCCGTGTTCACTGAACCCCCAACTCCTGTTGTCTCCCGGGCACTGAGCCAGCCTCCCCTGCCATGCTGTTTGCCTGGTTATGTCATATATTTGGGTGGACCACTTACCGGCATGATGGCTCTGGAGTTTGCAGTCCTGGCTCTTCCCCACTGCTCCCACCGTCCCTCCATTTGAATCTGCGGACACTCCACATTACTCATCATGCTTTTGGTTTACACACTGTGCCCCTGTGTGTTCTATGAACAGGGCCACTGGTGAGCTCCAGGAATGGTGGTCCCATTCCAGTTTGGGAGCTGAGAAGGTGGGCAGGAAAGATAAAAGCCAGTGGGTAGAAATTGCTTGTGTTTTTCCTCACAAATGTTACTTAAAACTTTCAGTCCAGTATTAGATGGGACCTGCTTTCACACACACTCTTTCATTTTTTAATTCCATTTTACGTGTCCATATTTCACTGTGTTCCGTAAGAGGCATCATGACTTCTAAGTAATCTGCCATCTGCACAAATCTGAGTTGAAGAATCGGGAGGTTGCGTTTTTCCTCCCAGTCCCTCTGCCTCCCGTTGCCTCCCTTGTTAATGCCAGCTCTGAATTGGAAAGTAGGCCGGTGGGAAGTGGGGCATTTCTTTTCTATTTTGAACTCTGTATCAGTGTGGCCCAGAGGGGGACCAGAGTCTACTCCCCAACACAAGGAACAGATGAGTGAGTGCCAGCCTCCCAACGCCCACATCTTTTGGAAACCCCGTGCTGTGTTCGTCGACTGACTTTTGGGGAAAGGGTGCTTACTGAGAGACGGGACAGTTCGCAGATGGTGGAGATACCCAGGGAGACGTGAGGTGCCGTGCATTCGTGGAGGGAGGCTCAGACTTGGAGAATTCGCTCAGTGCAACTGGACCGCACATCGGTGACAGCTTCAGTGATTTGCTGTGCTGTCATTTAGCACATTATTAAAATGGTTCTCTGCAGAGTAATTTAACTTTGGGAAATACATTATGTTCTGCTGCTCCTCCTTGAGGAGAGAGAAAGTTAGGGGGCTGGAAAGCGGCAGGGTAATGTAGGTCACAGCAGAAATTCCCAACTGGATTTTCAGCGGAAAACCCAGTCTGGGTTTCCCCTGCCCCCGCCCCCATTTGCTGCTGCATTCTCTCTTAGGATTGTGAAATATATCCATGTTTTGCTGAAATGTGAGCTGCCTTGTTCTCCCAGTGAGCAGATTACATTTAGCTCAGCGATGCCACGCCCTGACCTGTGCACTGCGGGGGTCACTTGAACCTAAGCTGCTTTGTAAGTCACTGCTAACAGGAAGTAGCAACTTTTGACTTCTCTTGCTTTGTGGACTGACCAGAACCTTCCAGACTCCAAAGTCCTCAGCATTGCCCAGGTGCCAGGAAGGAGTGGCGATGCCATGCAAGAGATCTCAAACCCGCGGGCCTGCTGGTTAGGTGTGTGTTCAATAAAAAGTCCACACACATCACTTTCCTTGGGTGAGCGTGTCCCAGTTCGGCATCGTTCCAACTACTCCCTCTTGCTTTTCCCCTTGGCCTGCTCTGCTGACTTACATCAGCCACCTGGCCCTCCGAGGCAGGTGAGTTGAGACCCCTGATAGCCACATGGAAAGTGTGGTGTCGATTTTGGAGTCGCTGGTAGTCTTTGGCTCTTCCACTAAGGAGGAAAGTGATCTTTTAGAAGCTTTTAGAACAGCGCGTCACACATAGTAAGCACCATATGTGTGTAACTGTTTCTACCAACAGAAAGGGAGTCTCGGGGAAAGAGATTGTGGGGGGCAGATATTTTAGGGAAAGTGATGAACTTCTAGTGTGGAAAAACCCTAAAACACCACAGAAAGAAGATGAGGAAGTAAACAGCACCCACCCCATGTGCACACCTACCCTCGCACTCACTGTCAAGTCTCTTGTGTAATTTTGCGGAAATCATCAATACTTAGGTAAGTCAAATAGAAACTCCACTGTTCTGAAATTTGCCTTTCTATTTTTTTTTTCTTTTGTCTGTCTTTTTGAAACAGTTTCACTCTTGTCGCCCAGGCTAGAGTGCAATGGCACAATCTCGGCTCACTGCAATTTCCGCCTTCTGGGTGCAAGCGATTCCCCTGTTTCAGCCTCCCGAGTAGCTAGAATTACAAGCGCCCACTACCACGCCCAGCTAATTTTTGTATTTTTAGTAGAGACAGGGTTTCTCCATGTTGGCCAGGCTGGTCTCAAACTTCTGACCTCAGGTGATTCACCCGCCTTGGCCTCCCAAAGTGCTGGGATTACAGGCGTGAACCACCGTGCCTGGCCGCCTTTCTTAATTTAATAAAACTGGCTCAGTCCTTCTGAAAGCTAATAGTATCCACTGTAATGGCTGTTTCCTAATTTATTTGACCATTGCTCTACTTGAACAGTTCAGAGGTTTCCAGATTTTTCTCCCTCAGACTAGTCTGGAACATCTCGATACATACACATTTTGGCAGGTAGAGCTACAGGCTTGATGTCTAGAAGCCACTGTGGCTTAGAGGGTATGTGCATTTTAAATTTTTCCTGACATCACTAAAGCCCACCCTCTAATACCAATTTGATCTGGATCGAAGGGGAAGCCACTCTTTCCAGGTGTGCAGAACAGCTGCAAGGGGCAGGGAACCCCACGTCATCCCCTGTGGCTGGAGAACAGGGCACTTGGCCCTGTGGTCAGGGCGCCCTGGGACCTGGGGTGGAGGTCTTGGTCTCTGGGGGCTGGAACCCTTGCAGGTGTGTGAGCTCAGGGCTGTGCTTTCCGAAGAGCACGCCAGGACTGGGTATAGTGGATGGATTGGGAGATGGGCTAGGGTGCCCTTATCATGTTGCAGACAGAAGGCGGGGAGGGCCTGACCCAGATGGCCAAGAGGAAAGAGGGACCTGGGTTTGGAAGGCCCTACCAAGAGGGGACATGGGGCCCTACTCTCTCAGGTGTGCAGCAGCATCTGCCCCATGGTCCTCATGGCAAGGGGGCAGCAGTGGCATTGGCACCCTCTGGGATGAGGACGGTGAGACTTGAGTAGGTGACTAGGCCTCCCGCTGGAGCAATGGAAGGGGAGCAGCAGAAGATGCCAAATTTTTGAGGCTGAACATCTGGGTGCAGAGAGGTCAAGGGTACAAGGAGAGGAAGCCCACTTAGGAGCAGATGAGACGTAAAGGAAGCATTGGGGTCAGAAACTGGTCTAAGTGCATCCCGAAGGCAAGCCCGGAGCCAGGCGAGAGCAGAGTAAACGTCTCCTAGGATGGCCACCTGTGAGCTGGCTTCAGGTGGCAGTTCCTCCCAGGCATGCCTCAGGAAATGTAAGTCTTCTCCCATCTCACATCACAAGAAAAACCAGTCAAGAGGTCGGAGAAGGGTGTTATAATTGTCCTGCTGAAAATTAAGGTGCAGCAATCACAGTTTGGAGGAATCCACAGCTACAGAGCAGAGGCAGGAGCAGGAGGTGTCAACACATGGAGCTGCAGGTCTGGGTCGCCGTTTGCAGGTACCAGGACAGGAACACATGGGAGAGACATGGTCACGATCTCATTAGTCAGGATTGCCTTGCACTGACGCCATGTTCCAACTGTGTGTTCCTGGCTCTGTCTACTGCAAACAATGAATCATTCTTGCAAATAAATACTAATATGTTTATGTGAATTGTATACTTCCTGTGAGTGGCATTCCAAGAAGTTACAAGTTTTGGAAGCACAATAAGTCCTTAAATTGGCATTCTGGACACCAGACTCTGTAGCGCCATGAGCCTTGCTAGGAGGTGCCCATGTTGCGTGATTCTCCCAGCAGCACCCAACAGCGTTCACTTCACTTGTGTCTCCCAGAGTTTGGATATTCATTCTAGGCTATCGTGTTTTACAAATCCTACTAAACTCGATATTATTAAGCGAACAGTTTTAGATTTCTAGGATAATGAGTAAGTAGTGGGAAGGATGTTAGTAATAGTTTAAGAATAACTTGTAATTTGGAGAATTCCTAAGAAGTTGCAGGAATTCTGACTTCACCATCTCAAATCCCAGTCTCAAGCATTTGGAAACACTCTTTGGCATGCGATTTACCAGTATAAAACGTAGAATTGGCTGACATATGGGGAATTGCAGAGGTTGCAAGGTTGGGGTCCGGTGCCCAGGGAAAGAGAGGGCAGGAAGAGGTGTTGGCCTCGGATGGAAGCTAGGAACAGGGCAGGAGACTGGAGCCCATGGGGCAGAGGCGGGAGGAGGTGCGAAAGCCGAAGAGAGCCTGGTCGGCATAGTGAGGGGAACCGGTGTCTTCCAGAGAACCCTTCATGAGAGAGGTGCAGAATCAACATCTAGCCCCAAAGCGTTAAGAATAGCAGGCTGTCCTCCTCTGCTGCCAAGTTGGCTGCGGACCCAGGGAGCAGGTGGCGCAGCGCGGCTGTGGTGGTATCCCTGTGCCCCTCGTCTATGGGGAGAGTGCCACCAACAAGCCATCAAGGGCAGCAAGGGGAAACGTTGGTGCCTTTGCGAGCCACAGCCCACATCACACCTCTGGGAGGGGTACGTTCAACTGAACAGCTCTGCTTAGAAACGTGGCCGCCTTGGCCAGGCAGGGCCTCTCTCTGAACAAACTGGATTCTGGAACCGGCAGCCATCTGAGGCCACAGAGGACACTTTGCTGCTGTTTTGCCCAAAGGACAGCGTATTCTCATGTGGAGCGCTTTGCAGAATCCACAGCAGCTGCCTGGAAAGTCAGCCCCGGTCACCGTTTGTGGGCTGGTACCTGTGGCGCTGTGGGTCCTGGGATAGCTTAGATGCTAAGAGGCTGTTTGGGCTCCTGGAATCTTTGGCCCCTTTTGTGATGTGTTGATGCGTATTTGCACACCACAGGAGGTGGCACACTAATGTTGCACCTCCCTCCCCATCCCCAGCAACGGGGGGCTCCTGGACAGACCTGTCTCATCAGAGAGCAGCCCGTCAGCCATTGCAGCCTTTTGTCCTCATTTCTTACTTTCTTAGCCTCATTATTATCAACTAGATGTATTATTTGGAGGGAGGAGACACCCCGCTACCTGGACTGACACCCCAAATTGGGGCCTTGGTTCTGTGATCTTCCAGTATCAACGGGCACCCCGAATTTACCTCTGTCGACTGGGATGTCATGGCAAACTCAGGTGCCTGTAGGTCTGGGTGGGTCATATAAGTGAATTAAGCCATTAAGTTGTCAGCAGGGAGTGGTGCGGAGTGCAGCTCATAGAGCCCATATAAAGGGATTAGCCACTCCTTACCTGGCTGATTCCTGTTATATAGGACTGCAGCTAGCTGGATAAAAGTCCTTGACCTTTTTAAGAGGTGGCAGAAATGCACATCTTGATATAAAGTCTGTTGTTTAAGTTGGTTGGAAACTCCTTTGTTTGCTTAAAGCATCTGTGGGCCTCATGGGGTCCACTGTACCTCAAAAGCCTTCTAGGGCAAAAGGGGACTTTGGTGCATAAATCTGTTTAACATGTGAAGAGTGCAAGATGAGGGCGGCAGGGGATCCCACTTGACCCCAGGGGATCACGATGATGAGGTGCTGACCAGGACAGCTCCCATACCAGGCCTCGGAGCAACGCAGCCCCTGCGGTTCTGACTGAGGTCCTCATAAGAGTTTGGACTCCATGAGAAAAGGGTCCATTGGAATAATCCTCAGGCTAGAGATGTCTGCTCAGTGCCCAAGCACCGCTGGCACACCTGCCCCCTTCCTCCATGTGGAAGGCGTGTTCCCAAAGAGGGCCTCTGTGCCCAGCCAAATGTCCTGCTCTTCAGAGAGGTGTCCTGCGCTTCTCACACCTTCTCTGTGGCAGCTCCTTTGCTGCTTGTCCTGTCTGTGTAGCCAGCGGCTGCACTTGGTTACCTATAGAAAGAACACAGCCAGTGATTATGGAGGGTTTGGTTTTTGTTTAGGGTTTTGTTTTGTTTTGCTTTTAGCAGCTCACCAAGAGAAGTGGGTCTTTGGAGGGCAGTTGTGTCAGTTTAGGGAAATCGGTCACAGGTTATTCGGGTTGAAAAGGAAGTCTGGTATTCTCACCTGTTAAATTCAAAAAGCAAATTCTGTTCATGAGTAAAATTCACCCCCGAAGGAGTTCCCTGCAGAGGAGGGGCTGTCAGAGGACCTTTGATTCTGCTTTTCTCGGGTTGCCACTCCCCTGTCACTCACTGCCCCTGCCCTACTAAACCCAAGTGGGTTTCCTTACGCCTCTACCCCTCTGGTTTTTAACTAAGAGCAATTTTGCCTTACTCCCCAGTTCCAGGGACGGCCAGGAATGAATGCAGACATTTTTGGTTGTCCCAATCATGGGGGACAGTGCCACCAGAATCTAGTGGGTAGAGGCGAAGGATGTCCTGAGCATCCTACACCTCACAGGACAGCCTCCTCCCTGCGCAGCAGAGTTATCTGACCCGAACGTCAGTAGTGCCAAGGTTGAGAAACCCAGACGTGGCCTGAGAAGCTCACTCAGTGGGTCTTGTAAAACCAGCTACAAAGCACTGGGACTCCACAGTCAAGAAAAAGAGAGAGGGAGGAGAAACCAATGTGTATTTGGCACCTGCCAGGATCCAGGTATTAGGCCAGGAGCTTTTCATTTCTTTATTTTTTGAGACAGTCTCACTCTGTCACGCAGGCTGGAGTGCAGTGGTGTGATCTCAGCTCACTGCAACCTCTGCCTCCCGGTCTCAAGCGACTTTCCTGCTTCAGCCTCCCAAGTAGCTGGGATAACAGGCATGTGCCACCATGACCAGTTAATTTTTGGGTTTTTTGTTTTTTTAGTAGAGATGGGGCTTGATTGTGTTGGTTGGGCTGGTCTCGAACTCCTGGCCTCAAGTGGTTTACCCTTGTCGGTCTCCCAAAGTGCTGCGATTACAGTCATGAGCCACCATGCACAGCCAGCTTTTCATTTATTAAGTTCACACATCCTTTCTTTGAGGTTGGTGTTACTGTCCCTTTTTTCCAGATGAGGAAACAGCCTCACAGAGTGACGTGGCCAAGCCATCGTCTGACAGCTGGGATACGGCGGCGTGGGGAGTGTGAGCTGGGTGTGCACGATCGGCAAGCCTCTACCCTTTGTCACTGTCACACCAAAATGAAGCACTTAAAGAACACTCCTGAATATCTTCAGGGCTGGGGATTTGCAGGTCCTGCATTTTCACTGTGGTCCTCTGTGCCCCTAGGAAATGAAGCCAGGCTTGGTCACACTCGTCTTCCACCACTGCGTGTCTCCTCTGGAGGTCCTTAGAGTATAGAGGCCGCAGCCACTGTATAAGCCCTGCCACTGCTGTGGCCTCTTGGTGCTTAGATTGGCCATGGTAGGACCTTGGTGCTGTCCAAGGTCCTACCCATCTCCCCTTCTCTGAGGTTAATTGCAGAAAGGACTAGAAAATGGGGCTGGGGAGGGTTAAGGAACTTCTGAGAGCTTTGATCCCAGCTGAGAAAAGGGGTCTTTGATGCCTGTTCGACACCCACTTGGAGCCATCCCGTTCCTAACCTGTTTGCCCATAAGCCAAGCCCCTAGTCTTCATTCATGTCACACGCCCAGGATGTTTTGCCTGGACCAGAGAGAAGGGTGAACAAAGCTCAGCTTTGGCCCTGGCACTTGCCCGTGAGCGCACAATCTGCTGGCTTAGCAGGCGTCACTCAGAAGATAAAGCAGGTTACGGCTTGCTGAGTAAGAACAGGATTTCGTATGTTTATTTTTCTTTTTTATACATGAGAACTTGCTGTGACAGAGTTGAGGATGTTTTTCTCACTAGCTTGTTCTGGGAAGGCAGGTTGAGAAATTACTAATAGAGCAGGAAACAAGCCGTACTGTCAGGGTTGGGGACGAGGCTTGTTTGTTACTTTCACATTAAAGGTACAAGCAGCATGGCCTTATCAGTGAGAAGGAGGGCGGCAGTTGTGCAGGCTTGGGTTTGACTCAAGGCCATGCCATTTAGTATATCAGTGATCTTGGATTAGAACCTTTAGGGACTTCATGCCTCTATTTTTCCCTCTGTAAAATGGGACTAATTATAGCCCCTACCTCGGAAAGTTGAAGAACTCACACCTAGCACAGAGTGCACACTAACTAGTTTAGCTGTGGCTGCAGCAGGAGTCGCTTTCGTTGCTAGCAGGAGTATACACAGCTAATTTCTGGGTTCCTTAGGTCCAGGGCAGAGCTGGTCTTAAGAGGTGTCGGGGCTGGGCGCGGTGTCTCATGCCCGTAATCCCAGCACTTTGGGAGGCCAAGGCAGGCAGATCAGGTGGCCAGGAGTTTCAGACCAGCCTGGCCAACATGGTAAAACCCCATCTCTACTAAAACTACAAAAATTAGTCGGGCATGGTGGCACACACCTGTAATCCCAGCTACTCAGGAGGCTGATGTAAGAGAATTGCTTGAGCCTGGGAGGTGGAGGTTGCAGTGAGCCAAGATCGCACCATGGCACTCCAGCCTGGGCGACAGAGTGAGACCCCGTCTCAAAAAAAAAGAGTTGATCAGGTCATGGGGGCCGGGGGAGCACACAGCAAGCGCATTCACTGAGCATATTTAGGAGACGATGTAGATTGGTCCATGTATCTCCACCCACGGTCACTCCCTTTCCTCCCAGCTGTTGGTCAAGTCGATCTCGGAGGCTGGGACTCTGGGATCTTGTTAGCATAAAGATGCCATCCCTCTGGCCAGGCCCTAAATTGCTGAGCCCAAAGACCAGACTGCAAGGTGCCAGGCACACCCAAAATAATGAACCTTCTTTTCACCTCAGTAAACTGGTTAGTGTGGTACATGGTCAGATTTCAGTATAGTGGCTGAGCCAAAGCGCTTTTGGTAATTTCTTACAGGAGTTCATCAGCAGCTTGGTACGTGACAGAAAGAGCAAGACTTTGAGCCAAACAGACCTGGGCTCCAATTCCAGCTCAACTACATAGCAGCCTTGTGAACCTGACCTCTGCCTCAGCATCCGCTCTATAAAATGGGGATAGTGGCAGAGATCTCACAGGCTCATTGAGAGGATTTAAAGGAAATATTACCTACTTGGAGTTTCTCAGAGGGAAGCAGTTTTGACTGTGGTTTTACTTCTTTGTTCAGACTCTCACTTCAGTCCCAAAATGATTTGAGTTGGCAGCTTAGACATTATTACAATTGCTTGCCCTACTTCATGTCTGTTATTTTTAAACATTGGAGCATCTGAAACTTCACTTCGGAAAAAGGGAAGCAGATAAGGTATTTTTGGCACGATGACCTCCATCCTATTTGGGGTTTGTTTAAACAAGCAAACAAAAAAGTAATAAAATATCTCCTATATCAGAGAGGTGTGTCCACTGCATATAAAAAATCGTCTGGCCGGGCGCGGTGGCTCATGCCTGTAATCCCAGCACTTTGGGAGGCCGAGGCAGGCGGGTCACGAGGTCAGGACTGAGACCATCCTGGTTAACACAGTGAAACCCATCTCTACTAAAAATAGAAAGAAAAAAAAAATTAGGTGTGGTGGCGCGTGCCCGTAGTCCCAGCTACTTGGGAGGCTGGGACAGGAGAATCACTGGAACCTGGGAGGCGGAGGTTGCAGTGAGCCGAGATCACGCCAGTCCTGCAGACTGGGCAATGCAGCAAAACTCCATTTCAAAAAAAAAGAAAAGAAAAGAAAAAGGAAATTGTCTGCCATTTATAGACCAAAATCGTCCTGTCCCGCTGAAGTATAACTGATCTTGGTGAGAGGTTTTTTTCTCAGTAGGTCAAGCAAACTCAGAGCTTTCTGCATTTCCCCTTGCGCTTTTTAGTTTTATTTATTTATTTTTGAGACGGAGTCTCAGTCTGTCGCCCAGGCTGGAGGGCGGTGGCGCGATCTCAGCTCACTGCAACCGCCGCCTCCCGGGTTCAAGCGATCCTCCTGCTTCAGCCTCCCCAGTAGCTGGGATTACAGGCTTGCACAACCACGCCTGGCTAATTTTTGTATTTTTAGTAGAGACAGGATTTCATCATATTGGCCAGGCTGGTCCCAAACTCCTGACCTCAGGTGATCCTCCTGACTTGACCTCCCAAAGTGCTGTGATTACAGGCATGAGCCACCGCACCCGGCCTCCCTTTGCACTTTTAAAATGATGTCTGGGAGTGATAACTGAGAATGGTTACTTGGTTTGGTTATTAGTTATCTCCTGCCATGTTGATGCTGTGTAACAAACATCTATGACACTTTAAAGGTGGAATGTGATAATAATATATTGCTTATGCATCAGGTGATGGGCTAGGAGGCTTAGCTGGTCTTGGCTGAGCTGGCTTCTGTGTCTGGGAACCAGTAGGTGGCTGTGGATGCGGGATGGCCTTGACTAGGAAGAATGGAAAAACTGGGCCGTGAAACAGAAAGATCCACAGATCTTTCATCTTCCTCCCAGGACCAGCAGGCCAGCCTGGGTACGTACAGCAGGGAGCACAGACAGGGCAAGCCCACCCATACAGGTACCATCCAAGCTCTGAGCATGTCACATTGGCTGATGTCCCATTGCCAAGGGGGGTCACAAGGTAGAAACCAGAGTCAGAGTGGGAGGACACTGCAAAGTCTCGTGCCACAGCAAGGGCACAGAGAAGGGTAGATGATGGAGCCATTTGTGCACTTGCACAGATGAATGACCCGTTCTAGGCAGGAGAAAGGGTGTTTGTGGGTGTGTAGCACTGCTGTGAAATGCTAAGGCGAGTGATATTATAAGGAGGGAGAAGATGGAACACAGACTAGTAATTCGAGCCCAAACCATCCGTGAATCCACAATGGGGCCCCGAACGACATCACTCTGTGTATTCTGGGATAGAGCCAAGTTTAATAGATTGATCAGAACCCTGCTTGCCTTGACTTTCACACAAAAACATTTAAATGAACATACAGTGCAATTGACTTTTGTTGTTCTTGTTCAGGTCTGTGCATTTAAACACGTGTATAGATTTGAGTAACCACCATCACCGTCAAGATATAGACCAGTTCCATCGCCCCAAAAAGCTTCTTCATGCTTTTCCCTCATTTCCTTCCTAGCCGCACCCTCCCCCAACCCTAAGCCCTTGTCCCTACCCCTCTAGTTTTGTCCTTTCAGGAATGTCATATAAATGGAATTATACGGTAAGCAACCTCTTGAGGCTGGTGTCTTTCACTTAGCATGCCTGAGAATTGTCAAGTTGTTGGGTGAGTCAGCAGTTTGTTTTTACTACTGAGCAGTGTTTGGTTAAATGGATATACCATGGTTTTTAATCTGTTCATAAAGGATACTTGCGTTGTCTCCAGTTGTTGGCAATTTTGAAAAGAGCTGGTGGAAACGTTCAAGTGCAGCTTTTCCTGTGAACAAAAGTTTTCATTTCTCTACTGCGAATACCTAAGAGTGAATGACTAGGTCCTATGCTAAATGTAAAAAACTGTGTATTCCCACAGTGTACGAGAGGCCCAGTTGCTCTGCACCCTGGGCAGCATTTGATACTGTCATGATTCTTTACTGTGGCCGTTCACAAGGATGCAGAATATCTCATCGGGGTCTTAATTTGCATTTCCCTAATGACTAATGATGTTAAGCATCTTTTCACGTGCATATTTTTCTTTCACACATCCTCTTTGGGGAAGTAAGTGTGTGTTCAAGTATTTTGCCTATTCTTAGAAACTAGGCTGTTTGTGGTTTTACAAAGGTTGAGTTTTGGGAGTTCTTTGTGTATGCTGGATACAAGACCTTTGTCGAACACGTGCCTTGTACATAGTTTCTCCTAGTCTTCAGCTTGTCTTTTCAGTTTTCAGTCTTAACAGTGTCTTTTGTATGAGACAACTTTTTAATTTTGATGAAATTCATTTTTTTTTTTCTGTCCGAGATCATGCTTTTGGTGTCCTGTCTACCAACTGTTAGCCTAAACCCAGGTCATAAAGATTTTCTCCTAGGTTTTCCTGTAAAAGTTTTATAGCTTTATATTTAGATCTGTGATTCATTTTGAGTGGACTTTTGTCTAAGGTGCAAGCATTGGGTCAAGGTTAACCTACTTCCCATGGGTAACCGCTCCCCAACCCCCCACCGCCCCCCACCCAAGGTCAAGTGGAGGGAGGACAGGACAAAAGAGAGGCATTATGGGTTGGCCCCACCCTCTTGGGACCGCAGCTCTTCTGATTATAGAGGAAAGTTTTCCCCCGTGTTAATTTCCTATTGTTGCCATAACAAATTAGCACAAACTTCGTGGCTAAAAATTGCACAGATTTATTCTCCAGCCGCTGTAGAGGCCGGAAGTCCAAGATCCGTCTTACTGGGGTACGGCGGGGCTGGTGCCTTCTGGAGGCCGTGGGGCAGAATCCCTTTCCTGGCTTCCTGGAAGCTGCCCATGCCATGGCCCCTTCCTTGCTTCCCAGCAACTACTCTGGGACCCTGAGATTCCACGGGGTGCACCTGAAGAGTTCAGGATCATCTCCCCATCTCAAAAGGCTGAATGTAACCACAGCAGCCAGTCCCTCTTGTCATAGAAGCTGACATATGAACAGGCTCCAGGGATGAAGACCTGGGCATCCTTGAGGAACCACTGATCTTACTGCCCCTCTCCGAGAGTGTCAGGTGCTTGAGGACCACTGCAGGCAGAGGCATGAGAGAAGGGGCGAAAAGAAAAAAAAAAGAAAAACAAGATCCCCTCTACCCTTTCTGAGGATAGGAGTCCCCTTTTCCACTCCTGGAGCCAGAGCTGGAGGGCTTCTCTGAGAGCCCTGTCTGTTCATCCCCTGCCCAACTTTTGGGGTCAAGCTGCCTGCAGTTTAGGCTGGAGGATGCTAGAGGGGAAAAATGGTGAACGCACTGCAGGTTTGATGGGACAGCAACAGCTGGTCATCTCCGCAGTCGGCCTGCTGCTGTTCACTTTCCTGAGTCATTGACTAGCTGCCTCGTGCATCTGCTCCAGGTTTGAAAGCTGACTTGGTAGGAGACACGGGGAGGTGACCTTACCACATCATACCCAGACCTGGAACCTCTTCCTCAGCATTGCCTATCCTGAAGTTTCATGGAATATTGGTGCATGGAAAGAAGGCCTGTGGAACCATGTATCGTATCACGTCAGGGAGAGAATGACAGGAGCAGGGGAATACAGCTAACCGTGGGGATGGTCAGCCCTGATGGAGCACTTCTGAGTGCCAGAATTACCTTCTTTAATCTTCACAGAATTCCCTGTGAGGGCAGTTACCGTATGCAGGCCCACTGTACAGATAAAGAAACTGAGGCTCAGGTAGGGTCATCAGCGTCTCAAAGGACCCAGACTTAGTGCATGATGGAGCCAGGATCTCAGACCCAGACCTCTGTGATCCGAGTCCCAGGTCATAACCGTTCCAGCGTGTAGTTGTTCATCAGCCTCCCTTGTCAGGCTGCCTAATCGCTCTCCACTCCGGACCTCGACCCTGAGATCACACCCTGGGCCACATCTCTATCGGGCTCCACCGCATCTTCCTTCAGCCAGCTCCTAACGCAGCCGTGCCGCACCCATTTACCACTACCCTGGGTGGGGAGTGGCTTCTGGATTCGTGTCACCTCCTGTCTTTCCCCTACTGTGGCAGCCAGTGCCTGGTGCTGACCTGCATTTCCCACCCCCTGGGATGGAAAGGTGCAGAGGGAAGGAACCTCGCCTCTTCCCCTCTTCTCCCAGCTTTGTAGCACGTGCCTGGAAACCAGTCGATGCTGGGTGAATGTTTATCATGATGAAGCAACAGCTTTTTTGCGCTGATTTTTTGCCTGCGGTACATCCTGGGCCCACACAGGAGGACGCTGGATGCACTTCAGAGACTTGGCTTGTCTCATGAGTCCAGAAGGGCTCAGGTTTGTGGCACCGCTCTGTTTTCTTTTTTTTAAATTAGTTTGGCAAAGATATTCCTAGTCGCCGGTGAGTCCAAATCCTGCAATTTTGTCTCTTCCCAACGGATCCCTAAATTGAGCCACCATTTCCAATTCAGCCCACGCTGCCTGGGCTCCTGCTGGTTGTCAGGGCCTGCGCTAAGCCTTTTCCATGCAGGGTCTCCTGGAATCTGCAACTGTAAGAGGGGTAGGATCTATTGTTACTCCCGTTTTATAGATGAGGAAATTGAGGCATGGAGAGATGGAGGTCCTTGGCCAAGATCACACAGCTAGTAAGTTTTAGAGCTGCTGTTAGAACTTGGGTCTAACTTTTTTTTTTTTTTTCTTTTTTGAGTCAGTCTCTTGCTCTGTCACCCAGGCTGGAGTACAGTAGCACAATCTCAGCTCACTGCAATCTCCGCCTCCCGGGTTCAAGCAATGTTCCTGCCTCAGCCTCCTGAGTAGCTGGGATTACAGGGGCCCGTCACCACGCCCGGCTCATTTTTGTCTTTTTAGGAGAGCTGGGCTTTCGTCATGTTGGCCAGGCTGATCTCAAACTCCTGACCTCAAATGATCCACCCGCCTCGGCCTCCCAAAGTGCTGGGATTACAGGCTCGAGCCACCGCGCCCAGCGTGGGTCTAACACTTAAACTTCTGTTTGAAGGCAGAGTGTTGGGAGCCTGGACTTTGGGGCCAGGCTGGTGTGGGTCCCAGTCTCTTTTACTGTTCAGTCCTGTGCAGATAAGCCCTGGACTATCGCTGCCTGTTTTCTTTTTCTTTCTCTTTTTTTTTTTTTAAACAAAGTATTAGTTAAATAGGTAAGGGAAGTAAAAGCATCCAGTAAGGTGTGTGGACCCATGAGAGATACTCAGAAATGCTACATGTCTGATTCTGAAGCGGTCTCAGAAACATGGTGTGTGTCAGTAGGGACTCTGCTTAGCAAAACTGTAGAGCCCCACTTCAAAGTAGCTTAAAGCAGAAAAGGAGGACTTACTACTCATGTAACTGTGAAGTCCAGGGACACGGCTGGCTTCAGGAGTGGCTGGATCCAGAGGCTCCAGTACTGTCACCAGGACCCTGCTGCTTTCACGCTCAAGCCTGTTCTGTCTGGTGGAAAGATGGATCCTGGCAGCTGCGTACCTTATGGATGGTTTAGATCTAGGCCCTGAAGCGTGAGTGTTCTCACCAGCTCCTGTAAAAGTCCTAGGAAAAATCTCATTCATCCTGTTGCTCCTGAGAGCTGCAGCAGAAATTCTAGAGAGATTCTGACTGATGCAGCCTTGGGTCATCAGCGCATCTGGGTCCATGCCTGTGGCCCGGGGAGTGGAGCACCTTGATTAGCCAAATCTGGGGCAGAGGGGCAGGGCGTTCAGCCCACCTAAGCTCATGGACTGAACATGATCGTTCCTGAAGGAGGGGGCACAATTCCCCGAAAGGAGAGAAGGTGGGTGGGCAAACATATGTTCATGCTGCGGGGTCTGGTGTACAGCTGTCAGTAAAGCCACAGCCACCTGTGCTGGCGAGTCGTTGTGTAAGAAGCTTGTGACACCTTTGGCCCAGCCTTCCACGCCCACTGAGCCATGAGATCACGCTTCTGTGGCGCGTCCCAGTTCATCCTCCCCAATGGAGTGGGCAGTGCCCCAGCACTCCGCAGCTGGTGCCATCTGTCTCCAGACGCGCTTCCAGCCTGCATTCGACAAGGCGGTCGTATTGGAAAATATTAACCACGGGAATTAATGAATTTTGGCGTTGCAGTGGGTTTGATTGGGGGAGATTTTCCAAGTTTATTTTCCAAGATGTGTCTGGTGCTCTAGAGATTTCTCCCAGCCCATGAGACAGGGAACCTTCATATTTGGAAGAGAAGCCAGTGATGGAACATCCTGTTGCCACACTACAAGAGCTTGCGTATTCCTGTATCCTGGATTGCTGAAGGTGGAATCCAACACCCTCTTGTTCTAAGCGAGGAGCCCATCTGCTGGGAGAAATGGTCTTAGCCGAGGTCACGCCATGAGTTAAATGCAAAGGCCCTGGACTCCAGACCCCGTGGACTCATCACACTGCAAAGCCACGGGAATCACATTTGTAGGGGCAAAGGGCTTTCAGCAGATTTGGTTGCGCAAGGCTGTTATAGTAAAGAAGTCTGTAATCCCACCATCTTCACTGGCATCATTCCTAAGAAAACAGTGGATGGGAAGGGGTGGTGTGCACATCAGCCAAGGGCCCAGAACCACGGCAGCCGGTTCCTCACCACACCCAGATTGCAACTCAGGACCTTAGACTCTGAGAATGGCCTCCAGGCCACACGGGAAGGTTGTCTCCTGATGCTCAGGTAGGGTCAGGGAAGGTGGACCCCGAAGGCACGAGGCAGCAAAAGTGAGTACTGTTGGAAAGGAGAAGTGATGCTGGGGAGTGGAAGGCGTCATGGGGCATATCTGCTCAAACATGAAGTATGTGTCAGCTGCGGAGACTTGGAAGTTTCTTTCTCTACACTGTCTTATTCTGAAGAGGCTGATTTCGTGTTTGGGGTTAGGGGGGTCTAGATGGCATTTTTCTGTGGGTAATTGTGTGGCCTAGGAAAATTCTCCGGAATGTTCTACTGAGGGATTCATTGTTCCGCAGGCATTTCTTAACGAGTTGTCATTCCTGACTCCACATCAGGCCTTGTGCTCAGCAGATTCGTGCCAGGTTCTATTTACTTCTCACGAAGCCTTTGAGAGAGCTGTTACTCGAATTCTCCCCCTCCACCATCCCTTCAATAGGAGGGGAATCTTTGGCCCAGGGAGATGAGGGGACTTGCTCTGGGTCCCCCGGCTGGTAAACTGCAGAGCCAGGATTCTGGAACCCAAGCTCTTGACCACTGCTTCATGCTGACTTAGTCAGCAAGACGTCCTTGGGGAAATGCCCACGTGCAGGCCAGGTGGAGGTTGTTAGCTCTGTTTTGTGGATGAGGAAATACAGGGTGCAGAGGGGAGAATACGTTATCCAAAGTCACACAGCTAAGTGACAGACTGGGGACTCAAACCCAGGACTGTTTCACTCCCGTCATGTGAACTCAAGTGTGTTTTGTCTTATCTGCTATTGAACTATCAGGATCTGAAATGGTGCACAGTAAGTACTAATTGGAGGGACGGGTGGATGGAAGGGCAGGGAATTTACCTCCTCTTCATCCCTGCTCTCATCCTCCTAGGGCTTCAGGCTGTACTCCCAGCCCAGCCCTGGGAAAACCAAACCAGCCTGATCTTGCCTGTGACTGTTTAATCTTAACCCCTTCATTTTCATGTATTTTGAAAGCAATCCTGGCCCTGGCCCTGTGGTCAATGGGCCAGTAATCAATAATCGTTAGATGTAATCATCATCAACCCTTGTTCACTCTATTTCCAGATGAGGAAACTGAGGCTCAGAGAGGTTGAGTAACTTGTCCAAGGTGGCAGAGCTAGGAAGCTGCAGACCTGGGCTTCAGTAGCCAGCTCTATGAGGCCATACTCCCCTAGCACAGCCACGAAATGCACTCTGCCAGCACTCAGACCTGGGCTGCGGTAGCCATCTCTGTGAGGCCCCACTTCCCTAGCACAGCTATGAAGTACAGACACTCTGCCAGCCCTCAGAGGAGCCAAAATGATCAGTACAAAAAAGGAAGGGGTGGGGTAGGCAATGACAGGGAGAGGGCCTCTGCTCTCAAGCACCTCCAAAGAGTACTGTTGAGAAATTGGTTTGCCACGTGGCCCTCTTCACATTTGGAAGACCCGCACCCCCCAGAACAAGGGTGTCATGTACTTCCAGTGCATACAGATGGCGACAACCCATTGTCACACAACAGGTGCACAGTCCCAGCCGGCTCCTGCCTGTTGCCACCCCCAGGACTCTTCTTTCCAGGACTTGTGGACGGATAGGATGCTGGTGACTCTCCTCCTGCAGCCGTGGTGAAACCGTGTATCCTGTCAGAGTGCGGGACCAGGGCCTCTGCCAGCAGAGGATTTACGGAGAAATGTTTGAATAGACAGAGGAACCCATTTCCTGAATCCAGACATACAGAAAGCAAGCGTCTGGCTGTTTCCTTCTGTTCTCCGAGTCTCGACTATGGCCCTTCCCAGCCTCTAGACTCCAGGTTAAGGGTAGTGGCTGGTCCCAGGTGGGTGGTAGGAGACAAGGTCACCATGAAGCCTTCAGATTTTTAACCTGAGATGGAGAGGCAGCCTTTAAACAGCACCTTTCACCACTGAGCACACAGGGGCCCTTCGAGTCTCCACCCAGAGCCTACTTGGGGGGCTGCAGCGGGTAGGGCAGAGATGACCCTCAGCTGAGCCTACCCGGCCCTGCAGATGCCCGGCCTGGTCTCCTGCTGCCTCGCTCAGCCCCCAACAACTCAGCCGGCCCAGGGGCCTCCCTGCTGTGACTCTCCAGACCTCTGGGGGAGTGACCACCTCTCCTTGAGAGTCACTGAGAGGAGAGCCTAAGCTGTGGGCGTTGGGGTGGGGTGCCCGGAGCATTCCGGGTTTTGGGGGCTATTAATATTTATGTATTATTCTGACAACTAAGGGCAGGATGTGTGCTTCAGTGGGGAGTATAGTTTGAATACCTGGATGCAAAAACAAAACAAAACACACTTGAGTTCACGTGACGGGAGTGAAGCAGTCCTGGGTTTGAGTCCCCAGTCTGTCACTTAGCTGTGTGACTTTGGACAATGTATTCTCCCCTGTGCACCCTGTATTTCCTCATCCACAAAACAGAGCTAATAACCTCCATGTGGTAACAAAGTAACGGGGGCTGATGCAGGGAATGTAAAGTAACCAGGCGCATAGTCGGTGCTCATTGCTGTAGAGGAAAACTTGAACTCTCTTTTCCATCCTTGGTACAACTGTATCAGTCCATTTTCAAACTGCTGATAAAGACATACCTGAGACTGTGCAATTTACAGAAGAAAGAAAGGTTTAATGGACTCACAGTTCCACATGGCTGGGGAGGCCTCACAATCATGGTGGAAAACAAGGAGGAGCAAGTCACATCTTACGTGGATGGCACCAGGCAAAGAGAGAGCTTGTGCTAGGAAAGTCTCCCTTATGAAACCATTGCATCTCGTGAGACTTATTCACTGTCACAAGAACAGCACAGGAAAGACCTGCCCCTGTGATTCAGTTATCTCCCACTGGGTCCCTTCCACGACATGTGGGAATTCAAGATGAGATTTGGGTGGGGACACAGCCAAACTATATCACCAACCCAAGAAGGATAATATGGGTAGAACATAAATGCCAGATTGATTTACTGATAATTATAAACAATTACCAAGAAGAGGGAAAAATTTTCGTTTCTGAATCCATCTAGAACTGCTGTGATTAAAGCTGTTATTTTGACTAGAAAACTAAGAAAACATGATGAGAAAATTACAGAGACATTTAAGCAGCTACCTTCGTTGCAAGAACGTTTATTATAGGAAATTTTAAAAACAAGTGATTAGGATTGCTTTGAAAATACATAAAAATAAAGGGGTTAAGATTAAACAGTCACAGGTAAGATCAGGCTGGTTTGGTTTTCCCAGGGCTGGGCTGGGAGTACAGCCCAAGGAGGATGAGAGCAGGGATGAAGAGGCGGTAAATTCCCTGCCCCTCCATCCACCCATCCCTCCAGTTAGTACTTACTGTGCACCATTTCAGATCCTGATAGTTCAACAGCAGACGAGACAAAGCATCTGCCCTTATGGGGCACACAGACATTGAATAGCCAAGCAGATGTGTGTATGTCGGGTGGCGATTCCCATTGAGAAGACAGGAAAGGACGTCACAGTCATTGTGGAGGAAAAGAAGCCTGCTGGGGATGTGCCGTTTATGGTCCAGGAAGACCACAAGGATAGTCTGACATGAAGTGGAGACCTGAGGCAGTGAGCCAGGCAGTGGACACAGCAGGTGCAAAGGTCCTGAGGTTGTGAGGACTTGGCCCCCTGGAGAAGCAGCAGGGAAGCCAGGGCAGGGCAGCCTGGGCACAGAGGCCTTGCAGCCAAGGGGACTCTGGCTGCCATGTGGAGCCAGCAGAGGGCGATGGAACAGGCAGGGGACCATGTAGTCACCCTGGGGAGAGGGGATGGTGCCTCGGGCAGCCTGGGAGGGGTATTCTCAAAGCAGAGCTACCAGTACGTGGTGCTGGTTTGAATGAGGATGTGAAAGAGGAGTGAGGAAGTGAAAGAACAGTCCCGAGATGGGGTCAACAGCATCCCCTTACCTCACAAGGAGGATTAAATACATCCCCATGGAGTCAGCCTCAGCACCACCAAGCTGTCCTATGGGACAGAGGTAGGATTGCCGCCCTGGGCACCATCTCTTGTAATGAAACCTGGCCCCTGAGTTCATGTCTGGGATCTGCGTAGCGTGCCACTCCTCACTGCCTAAGCCTCTTGCTGTGAGGCTGCAGCTGCTCACACTTGCCTGGCCAAGCAGGATGGGCACAAGGATGTGCTGCAGGGATAGCCTTACTGAGCCCCGAGATCCAAACTGGGCTTCCGGCAAAATGAGCCACTTCCTTCAGTAGCGTTTCTAGAGCTCCACAGGGGCTGTGCCAGGGGTTCAGGGACACCTCAACCTCGGTCTGCCCTCGAGGTGCTCACAGTCTGTTGGGAGTGGGGGGTGGGGGAAGCCGTGTGGCCCAGCGGTCTGGAGTGAAGGTGGCATCCCGGACTTTTGCACTGCCCATGCTTATAGGAAGGCAGGCATCACCTCTGGCATGGGCAGGGCCAGGCATGACATAAAAAGATGTTGCTAAGGGACACTGAGGTCCATTTATTGGGTCCAGCAGGAGTTCTCTTTCCCTATTCATTCTTAATCCTGGCCACATACACTCGCTCCCTTGCTCATCCCACAGGGACTCCCACCGTCACACTGGATCTTGCCGTGGTGTTGGGTCACCTTTTCTTCCTCCTGGCTCACTGGGTGTGGACCTGACTGGGAAGGGTGGAGGCTGCTGTCCCTGGAGCCCTGTTCTCCCAGCTTGTTGCCTCCATGGGGATGACAGTGTGGGCTCTGCACCCACATGGAAGGGAGTCCCACACCTTCCAAGGTCTCCTTCTTTTTAACCTACCCCTGGCCCCCCAGACTGTGCCACATCCCTGTAGCATGTGTGTCTCTTGGACAGTACTGGGCTTTCAGGATGAGTGGTCATGGTTGTCTTGTCTGAACCAGATGCCTTGAGGGTGAAACTGGGGCCTTTCCATGACGGTGGCTTCCCCATAAGTCCCACTCTAGGCCAGGGTCCTCTGTCCAAGCCCCACAGAGGAAGAGGCTCCTCAGGGACCTCATTTGGTGTCAACTCAGCAGGAACTGAAGTTTAAAGCCCAGAGCACCACAGGGCTTTGTGCTGCTGTAGGAGGGGCAGGTCGCAGGCTCCAAGGTGTTTTCTGTGCTGAGTTCATCCCCCATCCCCCACAGCTCTGGGTCAGAGCTGGGCTGGTGTTTTCCCCCGGCGGGCCCAGCCCTGTCTAGCTCTCAGGTCCACAGCTCTGCAGCCAGGGCCCTTGGCGTGGACCCTGCACCTATGGGCATTCACTTGGGCTGTAGGTATTTTCCAGCACCTGCTATGGCCCGGTGCTTGGGGAACCCTCAAGCAGCAGGACAAGCGAGGTCCCTGCTCTCCCATGTTTTAGGTTCTTCGCAGGCAGCATAAAAAGCTTGTGCAATATCTTAGAAGGTGAGGCCACTCTTGCAGCTGGACAGACATCGTAGTGTTCGGCTTTATGTTACACGGTGTCGTTTCTTGGGGACACAGCAGATGGAAAATCCTGGGGTAGAGTTTTGACCTTTGATTTAGCAATTAACATCATGATCACATTTGCCGTTCATGGCGTGTCTGCATGGGCCAGGTCCCCTGAAGATGCTTGTGTCTGCTGGCTGTGGTGTCTCATGCCCGTAGTCCCAGCACTTTGGGAGGCTGAGGTGGCAGATCACTTGGGGTCAGGAGTTGGAAACCAGCCTGGCCAACACAGCGAAACCCCATCTCTACCAAAAATACAAAAATTAGCCAGGGGTGGTGGTGTGCACCTGTAGTCCCAGCTACTCGGGAGGCTAAGACAGGAGAATCTCTTGAATCTGGGAGGTGGAGGTTGCAGTGAACCGAGATCACACCACTGCACCACTGTACTCCAGCCTGGATGACAGGGAGATCTTAACACACACACAAAGATGCCTGTGTCATTTTTCATCCTCTGTCTCACATAGCCAGTAAGGAATGGAGTGGGCTTCCACCCTAGGACCCCAGCCCGAAGGCCTTTTTCCACTCCAGAGCCCTCACCCTCCACACAGTCTCTGGAAAGAAAGCATAGCTGCCAAAACCAGCTTGAGGCAGCTGGCATCTTGATGTCCCAGATGCTGCTCAGGGTCAGGAGAGTCGCCATACAGTCTGTTGCAGCATTTACTTTGAGAGCTGTTGGTAATTAGCAGGTAATTTCCATTTGCAGCCAAGGCCCATCATGGTTTCTGTCCCCCGTGCCAGCAGGCCTTGCCTCCTTGGGCCCGTGTGGCCATATGACTGTGGTGAAACAGCCAAAGATGGTTCAGACTGGGACAGAGGTCAGAAAATGACAGCCCACAGGCCAAATCCTACCTTCTGCCTGTTTTTGTAAATAAAGTTTTATTGGAACATGCCCATTCATTCAGACTTCATCTATGGCTTCTTTCTTGCTATAAGGGCAAAGTTGAAGAGTTGTAACTGAGATGGAATGGCTCCCTGGAGCCTAATATGTTTACAGTCTCACCCTTTATAGGAAGTTTGCCATCCTATGGGCTAGAATACGGAGGCTGATGTACACCTACATGAAAGGGAATACCTTCCGTATCACGGGGAAAAAATCTTCACGACATAATCACTAAGAGGAAAAAGCATGGAAAAGTACCACACATAATCCCTTTCTATTTTTAGAAATAGCAAATATGGGCTGGGCACAGTGGCTCATGCCTGTAATCCCAGCACTTTGAGAGGCCAAGGTGGATGGATCACCTGAGGTCAGGAGTTTGAGACCAGCCTGGCCAACATGGTGAAACCCCGTCTCTACTGAAAATACAAAAATTATCCAGGCATGGTGGTGCATGCCTGTAGTCCCAGCTACTCAGGAGGCTGAGGCAGGAGAATCGCTTGAACCCTGGAGGTAGAGGTGGCAGTGAGCTGAGATTGCGTCACTGCATTCCAGCCTGGGAGACAGAGTGAGACTCAGTCTCCCAAAAACAAAGGGCAAATATGAGGATATATACTCACACCTGTGCATACATACATGCTTCTATATGTAATGGATACCTCTAGGAAGATACATTAAAAAATAACCGTGGCTTACTGGAGGACCAAGGTGGGGAGAGTCACTTTTTCATGCCTTCAGCACCTCATTCTACACTCCTTTCTTGTGTTGCCTATTCAAAAAAGGTGATGACATAAAATAGTTCAAAAAGTATGCTGAGGCTGAAGAGCTGAGATAAGGAAGATGGAGCAAAGAATATGATTTGCCTTATTTACCTTTTTACGGATGATTTTTGAGTGGTATTTTCATGACAGACTCTGGGAGGAAACCTGTGAGGGGAGGAGCAGCTCAGCATTGCTGCTTTCATACAAGTGGAAATAAATTTTTAGTTGAATCATAAACGTAGAATGGCTTAGGGCACAGCGGAAAGGTGTTCTCGATCTAAATATTTCTTCTCTGGCCAAGTGATGGGCTCCTAAGCCAGGTGCCATCCCGGTGAAGGAAGTGGAGAGCTTTCATCTTCATTGATCCTCTCTTTCCTTGGATGAAATCTGGTCTGAAATGATGAAACCGTGGTCCATAGCTGCCGGGAGAATCTCAGAAAACCCTCAGCACCATCGTGCAGACTTCCCTGCAGTGAGTCTTCAGGAACAGAGTGCTCTCAGATCTGCCATGTTCTGAGGACAGTCTAAAAATCACTTCTCCAGGAGGTTCAGACACCGTTGAATGTTTAACCAGTTTCTCAACCCACCAAAAAGCCACCTGTAACCTCAGAGATACGTGGAATCATTCTTTTGGGGGCTAGTCTTTCCATTTGCAGAACTTCCCTAATGGTACGATTGCTTTCAAGTTGGGGTCTCAACCACAGCTTGTACGTTGGATCAGCCGGCATGCTTTTAAAAATGGACGCCAGGCCCTGCCTGGTTAATGCAACATTAATCTTTGGCCCTGAGCATCAGTATTTTTTTAAACTTCCCTGGGTAATTCTAAGGTGCATCCAAAGTTGACAAGCCCTGCTTTTAAAAGGCTGGAACACATTCTGGTGTTAGAATCATATCTGAGTCTGAGGCATCAACCCAGCCAGTATTTTCTCTGAGGTTTGGTTTCCGTTCCTGTGCAGTAGGATAAAAGTGCCACCCTCCTTTCAGGTGGTGAGCCAGCTTCTGGAAGGGAGCAGCTGACAAATAATCACTTCCTGGCTGCCTCATACACGTAACGGGGGCCCGCTTCAGAAGCACATGGGCGTCAAACTTCTGTGTCCCCGTCTCAGTTCTGCTGCTTAGCTGCTGGGGATACAGGACCGGGCAGATGATGTTTCTGAGCCTCCGTCTGCTCATCTGTAAGGTGAAGACCACTATACTCAACCACACAGAGCTGCTGTGAGGATGCAGTGAGATCCCTCAGCCAGGCTATGCCCAACTCAGTGCCATGTGACAGCAGCTCCTGCTGGTCCCCGTGTCTAAAACAGGTGGCAAGTCCGGGCTCGGATGGGAAGGATTTGTGGGGCACTGAATCTCTGTCTCAGCCACTCAGCTGTACTATCTCAGTGAGTGCAAACATGGCTGATACGGAAATGCCTGAGTGAGGCTGCGTTCCAGTACAGCTTAATCTACAAATTCTGCAGAAACGGAAACAAATGGCAGATGAGGCAGGGGAGGGCCATAGAGTCAGACACCTGCTTCCACACCCCAACTGTGCCTCCTACGGGGCTTCTAAGCCCGGGCCAGTTAGCTTCTGTGCCTCAGTTTCCTCATCTAGAAGAGGAGGTGATAACGAGACCTCCCTCCTGACTTCTGGGAGGGTTTAATAAGCCAATACCTGTAAGACAGCAAGGACCGTGCCCAGCGCAGAGCAGTGGTGAGGACATAGTCAGTTGTACCAGCTCAAGAGCTGGAGTGAAATACCTCGGTCCATCTCATCACCAACCATCGGGCCTGAGGAATCTTGCTCAAAAACAGTGTGCCAAATAGGCCTTCATTCCTCGATGATGTCCCCAGCACTGGCACACAGGCCAGCCAAGTTGCTGCCCTCATGGAGTTTCATGGGGGTGACTGAAAAAGCAAAAACGAAACACCAAACAGATAGAAGGACTGCAATGGGAGACAAGGCCATGAAGGGCATTTACAAGGGTCAGGGGGAAGATTTTGAGTGGGGGACTGATAAGAGACATGGTATCTCCAGTGAAGTCACTTCTGAGCTCAGATGTGAATTCGTCTCCGCTCTGGGATTTGAGTCGTCCTGGAGGAGGGAACAGCCAGCAGTGTGAGGCCCTGCCGTGTCAGAGAGGAGAGGGCATGGCAGGTGACAGATGGCAGGGCCTAGGGAGACGTGAACATGGGGGCAGGGGAAAGGCAAGGGCGGCAGAGCTGATTGTGCCTGGCCTCATCTGCCGCATCATCAGGAGCATGGATTGTATTGAGTGCAGCAGGCGCTGTCTGAGGGCCTGAAGTCAGGAGAGTGGGATTCGGTCAGCTTTAAGAGGCTGTGGACGTTAGAGACAGTAACTGCAAAGCAACACTCACCTCCATGTCGTTCAGGCTTGGCCTGGGGCTTGAAAGCTGGGGAGGCCTTGGACATCTGGCTCACAGCTCCGGGGTCTTCCTGGGATTTTTGGATCCTTAAGTCAGTGTACAGCTGCAGTTATTTCCAGTGGCCATGCTAGCAGATGGGGACTCAGGAATACAGAGGGAGATCGTACAAGACCGCTGCTGCCTAGGGCCACCTGTCCGGCACACAGAGGAGGGGAAAATGAGTGGTTGCCCAGCCCTGGGAAATGCCCTGACAAGGCAGGCAGAGAAGGAAGCTCATCTGCTCAGAGCTTGCCAGACGTGCTCACAAGTTGGGATGTATTATAAGTAGTTCTGGTTGCCAAAAACCGGATCTGACAGTCTCCAACCTGCTGAGCATGGTGTAGACCAGCTGAGAGCAGCCCCAGCTGCTTAGACCAGGCAGGGCAGGTGCACACCTGCCGTCACAGTGCCGGAGGAGGGGCCTAGCAGAGCACTCCAGGGGACTAAGCAGGAGCTGTGGGCTCTTTCTCAAGATACTTTGTTCTCTCCCCGCCCCCAAGATGGAGTCTCACTTTTGTTGCCCAGGCTGGAGTGCAATGACGCAATCTTGGGTCGATGCAACCTCCGCCTCCTGGGTTCAAGTGATTCTCCTGCCTCAGCCTACCAAGTAGCTGGGACGCGCCACCATGCCCGGCTTTTTATTTTTTTTTTCTAGTGCAGACAGGGTTTACACCATGTTGACCAGGCTGGTCTCGAACTCCTGACTTTGTGATCCACCCGCCTCGGCTTCCCAAAGTGCTGGGATTTGAAATGGAGTCTCAACTCTTTTGCCCAGGCTGGAGTGCAGTAGCACGATCTCAGCTCACTGCAACCTCTGCCTCCCAGGTTCAAGCGATTCTCCTGCCTCAGCCTCCCAAGTAGCTGGGATTACAGGCATCTACCACCACATCTGGCTGATTTTTGTATTTTAGTAGAGACAGGGTTTTATCATGTTGCCCAGACTGGTCTTTAACTGCTGACCTCAAGTGATCCTCTCACCTTGGCCTTGCAAAGCACTGGGATTACAGGTCTGAACCACCGTGCCCGGCCAGGATGCTTTGTTCTTTTCTGTTTTTAATTAAATGAGCAATGTGCGAGTAAGTTCTGGTTGAAACCATTTGAACGATGAGCGTATATGGAGCAAAACACGAACATCTCCCTTGGCTGTATCCTCGTCTCTGCCTGTTGGCGCGTCTGTGTAGACATGGGTGCTTGCTTCATGTGAGGTTTCAGTTTTAAAATGGGACCAGATGTCTCTTGTTCTGTAGCTTTTCCGTTACCTGTGTCTTGGTGTTGCTGTGCCCCTGTGCATGGGTGTGCATCGTCCTCTTTAACGGCAGCATGTGCTGCCGCTTCTGCACACCTGACATCCCGGGTCCGTGGGTCCTGCACACGGGCATGGAGTGGTTTCCAAGCTTCCTCCTCAGAAGGATGCTGCACTGAACATCCTCGCCCATGTCGTTGTGAACTTGCTGAACAACTTCTTAAAGCAGACACCGAGACGTGGCGCTCCCAAGTCACAGGGGCTCACTCACGCACACAGCTGCCTCGGTTTTCCCAGGTTTCACCAGTTTGTGCCTCTGCTAACCACAGGTGCGCCATTTCTCAGCATCCCCGCCCAGGCCTGGTAACAGCCATCTTTTAATCTTTTTCAGTTTGCATTTTCCTGATGACTCATAATGGTAAATGTATTCGAACGTGTCCTCTCCCCCTGTAGAATGCAATCGTTCATTCCAGAAATTTGTATTGAGCACCTGCTCTGTGCGGCTTACTCTCTGTAGGTGCCAGGGTGCTCAGGGAAGAGGACAAAGATACATCAGCATGCCGTACAGGAGAGGCAGTGCAGGGGAGGGTAGTTGGGGAGGGCAGCGAGTATGGCCTCCGGAGAAAGTGACGGAGGTGGTGAGGGGTCAGCCGGTGGGAGCGCCTTTTTGGCTTGCAGAGGGAGGCAGGAGTGTGCCTCACTCTTGCAGGGGCCTGGTGCTACCGAGGCGCCTTGAGGCTGGTTGGAGTCACAGGAAGGAGGGAAGGGGGTGGAAAGGTGAAAGTGCTGATCAGGAAGGATCTCGTAGAGTATCGGAAAGCTTGTTCTCCAAGACAGACTTGGTGCAGGAGTGACACGGTCTGGCGTCAGTGGCGTTACTCAGGTGTGGCATGGAGACTGGATTGTAGGCAGCTGCTGGGCACAGGGAGAAATAGAGGAGAGAGATGAGGGTGCCCAAGCCCAGGGTATGACTTCCCAGAGAGTAGGGGCGCTGTGTGCTCAGTCCCTCTCATAGCCCTGGTGCTTCTTGGCACGTGGAAGGGTTGCAGATGTCACCAGACTTACTGAGAAACACGTTGGTCAGCCTTTCTCCCATGAGGCACTCGCTGCCTTTCCCTGCGTGTCTGCTGGACTGCCAGCCCCTCGGGTTGCTATGTGGGAGTCCCTCGTGCCTGCAGGGTATTTCCCTAGCTGCCATCTCCCAGGCTGGCTTTCATGACAGGGAGTCTCAGTCTCGACCCTTATTTATTTTTGCATGTGGTATCAGGTCTGTTTTCATCACACTGACTTGTAACAGCACCTGCCTGGCTATCAATTTTCAAATGTCTTTTTTTGCTCACTTGTCCTCTGGACTCATGCCATCTCGCATCGCACTGAGTGAGGCTTTGAGGGCGCTTTTCTTATTAACAGTCTTATAAAAGTAACAATCTCTGCTTTCATTGAGAGATGAGTGTGCGTTATTACTCTTATTTTCTCAAAGTGATGGTTGGAGAAGTTAAATAGCTTTGCCACGATGACACATCCCAGATGTTGCTGTGTGTGAAATCCAACCCAGGGTTTTCTGACTGCGAGGCTGGTGTCGGGGCATCACACCGCACCTCCCTAAGCTGGCAAGCCCAAGGTGCCATGGGGCCAGCGGGCAGTGGTCCGCTGTAGAGGAGCTAGACCAGGACAGACCCGTGACTTCACTCACCTGGTTGAGTGCGCCAGATGTAATTCCAGGCACTGGGGATATGGCAGGGGAGATGACGCTTCAGTGACAGATGCTGTGAAGAAATTCCGAGGGACCGATGCAGTAGGGGGTGACTAGACTAGAGGGGACTTTTGGGCAAAGGGCAAAAGCTCGAGGAGGAGTTAGAGCATGATGGGCAGTCCCCGCGTTGCTGGAGGAAGTGACGATGGAATTACAGCCATGGCAGAAACATTTGCATTTGATTCTGAACGCAGTGGGAAGCCATGGAAGGGTTTGGTCTGAGGAAGGGTCGAGGCGAGAAGGGAAGGTGTCCGGGTTTAAGAGACACAGCAGATAGAAGTGGAAGCAGTGGACACGTGTCTGGAGGCAGAAGCCACAGGCCATTGGGTGTTGGATTTGGTATGGAATGTGAAGAAAAGTTAAGATGTTTCCCAGAGTTCTGGTTTGAGCAGTGGAGTTGGCAGTTACCCCATTTACTAAAGTATGGAAGTCCAGAGGAGGAACAGAAGTTTAATGGGAAAAAAAATGAATTTTTTTGAGATAGTCTCAATCTGTCACCTCGCCTGGAGTGTAGTAGTGTGATCTCGGCTCACTACAGCCTCCGTCTCCCCGGCTCAAGCAGTCCTCCCACCTCTGCCTCCTGGGTAGCTGGTCTACAGGCACACGCCACCACATCTAATTTTTTTTTTTTGTAGCAATAGGGTCTCACTATGTGGCCCAGGGTGGCCTCAGACTCCTCTGAGCTCAAGCTGTCGAGCTGCCTCTGCCTCCCAAAGTGCCGAGATGGGAGGCATGAGTCACTGCACCTGGCCACAATTTCCATTTTGGCCATATTCAAGGTAGATACATGGACTCCAGGGCTCCAGAGGGAAGTCAGGGCCGACAATGAATTTGGGAAGCTTTGCCGTTTGGATCTATGGAGAGCCATCCAAATGGACGAGAGCACACGTGGGGAGTGCAGGCAGAAGAGACCCAGGACCCTCCATGATTTAGTGGCAAAGCAGTCCTCAGAGAGATGGAAGGAACCTCCGAAGAGGGTGGAGATGAATGGTTGAGGACTTGAACAAGCCACCTTTTTTTGTGTGTGAGAGACAGTTTTGCTCATCACCCAGGCTAGAGTAGAGTGGCATGATCTGGGCTCACTGCAACTGCTTCCCGGGTTCAAACAACTCTCCTGCCTCAGCCTCCCGGCCTCCAGAGTAGCTGGGATTACAGGTGCCTGCCACCACGCCCGGCTACTTTTTGTGTTTTTTAGTAGAGATGGGGTTTCACCATGTTGGCCAGGCTGGTCTCAAACTCCTGACCTCAAGTGATCCGCCCACCTCAGCCTCCCAAAGTACTGGCATTACAGGTGTGAGCCACTGTGCCCAGCCCACCAGTTGACTTGGACAACACAGTAGTCACTGATGACCTTCCTGAGAGCTTTAAAAGTGTAGTGGGGTTGAGATGAGAGGAAGTAGTCAATTGCTACCCGCCAGTCTTTTAAGTTCTCCTGGGATGGCGGATGGAGAGCTCAATACTGGCCAGAGGGCCTGGGAGGCCGAGGGAGACAGGGCTTTGTTGCAGGTGGGGCCACGGGAGAGGGGAGTTGTGGAGTTGCAAAGTCCTGGAGGAAGCTATTGGGGAACAGCCCGACGGAGGGGTGAGCCTTCCCCAGGAGCAGGGCTCTTCCATCCTTATGTCAGGAGCAGCAGAGGGTGGGTGTACACTGATGCCTTCTCAGGGAACGGTGTCAAAAGAATTACAGTACATTTAGATACAGAGCCAACTGGCTTTTAGGATGCACGAATTGAGGCAGCCTCCATTGTACAAAATAGGAGGAGAGCCCCCATGGTCAGTGGCAGAACAGGTTTTGTGAGGTGGGGACAAATGGATTGGTTAACATCAGGTTACCTACCTCAGGTTGCTTTTTTGTTAAACAGAGGGGACTTCTTTTGTCTCGGGTAGACTGCAATCGCCTGCGTGGGGGGGGCTTCCTGCTTCCATACCGTTGTAGCTTAATTAGGTGGCATTGGGCTTGAGTGACTCGTTTGGTTTGGTCCGTTGGGGCCTAGCACAGGGTGTACAGTGCAAAATAATCACGTGTCGCCCGGTGATGGGGATACGTCCTGAGACAGGGGTCGTTAGGTGATTGCGGTGGTGTGTGAACCTCAGGGTGTGCTCATGTACACAAACCTATGCAATACATGAGTGTACTGGATACCATGGGAACCTGCAACACAGCGGAATTCGGGTAGCTACAAAGGGTAAGAGATGAAAAATGATCCACCTGCCTAGGGCCCTGCCCGTGACTGGAGCCTGTAGGACTGGAAGTGGTTCTGGGGGAGGGGAGAGCTCAGGATGTCACGTGCACTAGGGGACTTTACAAAGGTGGGACCTCTATGCTATACTACATTTATAAGATATTTTCCTTTAATAATTAGCCTTTGCTTTTAACTTTTGTACTTTATAAAGTTTTCTTAAAACTCTTGACTTTCATAATACTTACACAGTGTAAAAATATTTCTTTATAGCCCTAGTGATGAGGTTTTTTTTTTTCTACCTTTAAATTGTTTAAATTTTTTGAGGTGGAATCTTGCTCTGTTACCCAGGCTGGGATGCCGCAGCATGGTCTCGGCTCGCTGAAACCTCGAGTTCAAGTGATTTTCCTGCCTCAGCCTCCCAAGTAGAGCTGGGATTCTAGGAACATCCCACCACACCCAATGAATGAGACAGGGTTTCACCGTGTTGGCCAGTCTGATGTCAAACTCCTGACCTCCAGTGAGCCACCACGCCGGGCCCAAATCTTTTCCGTGACTGGCAGTGCAGTAGGCTTGACACCAGCATCACCTCAGACATAGGAGTAGTGTGGTGCATTGTGATGTCAGTGACATTTTTCAGCTCTATCATGATCTTACGGGAACTGGAGGACTCTCAAGTCCGCGGGGCAGACAGGCTGCGTTTTTCATTCACCACTGTCTTCCTGTGGGTCTTCGGCTGAAGTTTTTGGCCAGGGTTGGTGGGGCTGGGTGCTGTGGTGGGGAGAGCACTGCGAGGGAAGTGACTGGGATTACAGCAGACATGATGTGCTCTGAGCATCCCATGGAAAGTGCGGACACGTGCAACTGAGAATGAGAACAGCAGCAGGATTCAGGGAGAATCCTTTCCATCCTTGGAAAGTCAGGCAGTTTACCCCCAGCAGAACCATCAGGCAGCCTCTCTTTAGCCTACCCTAGTGGATGCTATATGAGGCCTTCTGAAATGTCAGCCCGAGCCACCTCTGAAACCTGAGGTACCCACTTAAAGTGACCAGGGGCTACCCACAAAGAGGCCCTCAGCGTCACAGCCATTGGTCATGATCAGAATTTTACCCAGAGCCATCTTTTAGCCTTGAAATGGTAAAAGCTGACATCTGGAAAGCATTGGTAGACCGCTCTATGAACTTAAGCCATCCTTGAAAGTTAGGCACACTGCATCTTTAGTTTTTAATGGGCACTGTTTACCCCGGGGATGCATGCACCCCACAGTGCCATGCCTCTCAGTACCCCGTCCATGATGGATTCATACACCTGTCCCTCTGCCCCAGCTGCTCCCACAGTCCAGGCCCCAAGCTCAAAAGAAATATGTTCTCCATCCCCCCATCCTACTACTCGTCCTTGTGCCTGGGATCCGAATCCAGCCCCATTCCGTTTCTACGGGGGTGCTGTACCTGCCTCATCACAAGGCTCCCTGTCTCAGACTCGGCTTTGTCCCAAACGCTCCTCAGGCCCCTTGGGTGATCTTCACAAGTTGTACATCTCGTTTATCCACCTGATGGTGCTCCCCAGGGACAGGTCCGCAGTCGCCAAGATCCACAACAGGGCCAGAGGCAGCCCATTTGCAGAGAATGTGCCCGAGTTTGCTTCAGACCCTAAATGTCTTGTCCTGTTTAATCTCATAGGTGGCTGATATTGGCCCCATTTTTCACATAAAAGAGGAATTAAGAGACTTTACACAGATATTGGGGGAGAGAGAAAAGACTGCTTTTAAGCAAGTAAATTCACATGTCATAACTGCAACGTCTTCCTAGAAACCTCGAGGCCTACCGCCCTGTCCTCTGGCCCTTAGCCCAGGATAAGTAGTAGTCGGATCAGGTTTGGATCCCTTTTCTGTCCCATAGGCCAGGGGTCCCCAACCCCTGGAGCAGTACCCAATCCGTAGCCTGTTAGGAACTGGGCTACACAGCAGGTGAGCACAGCTTCCTCTGTATCTACAGCCACTCCCCATCGCTCACATCACTGCCTGAGCTCCGCCTCCTGACATCAGCAGTGGCATTTGATTCTCATAGCAGTGCAAAGCCTACTGTAAACTGCACATACGAGGGATCTAGGCTGTGTGCTCTTTACGAGAATGTAATACCTCATCTCTCACCATCTCCCATTGCCCCCAGAAGAGACTGTCTAGTTGCAAGAAAACAAGCTCAGGGCTCTCAGTGATTCTACATTATGGTGAGTTGTGTAATTATTTCATTATTTATAGCAATGTAGTAATAGAAATATAATGTACAAATGTAATGTACTTTATCTCAAAACCATCCCCACCCCCCGAGCCTGTGGAAAAATTATCTTATACAAAACTGGTCTCCGGTGCCAAAAAGGTTGGGGACTACTCCCACATGACCTTAGGCATGGCCCTGAACCCAAATGTAAGCCACATTCTGCTTCTCTAATGTGGGCCTAGGGCAGTAACTTCTTGAACTTCCCATCTCCCATGGTGAGGACAGCAAGAAAGAGATGAAATAGTGACACCCAGCCTCACAGCAGTCACTCCACGAGACTTACACAGCACCTTCTTCGTTACTATCTTCCAGGCCATTTCCACCATCGTCTCTGGCATATACAAGGCCAGAATGCTTTGATTTAAAGCAATACCAAATTTCAAAGCAACTTTAATTTTGGAATACTTACCATGACAAACACATGTAGAAAAATGACTAGAGAACTGTATACTACTGTCTTAACAGTGGTTATCCACAAAGGGTGGGTTGACAAGCTTTTTTTTTTTTCCAAGCAATGAGCCTGTATCACTCTTCTTTAAATACTTTTATAAATGAGAGAATTCTCTAGATTCTTACTGCTTTCCCTTTTCACCATTTAACTTGTGCTTGTAGAAGAGCAACTATACAGCCAGAGTTTGCAGAAGAAAAGCCTGAAGCTTAAAATATCAGTGTACCTAGCAGCAACGCCACAGCGTTATTGAAAGCACACTCAAAAGATCATGAAAAAATGCTGGGTGGGGGATTTACATTCATCTGGTGACAGGTTGTGCCCTCAGTATTTTGAGTTCTTTAGTTCCCAAAAGCCACAGTGTCCTGCAGGCATCCCTGTCCGCTGAGTCTTTTGGGTTCTTCCCTGGGAGTCACATGTACCTTCTGCTTTTCTGGGCAGGCCTGTCCTGGCCTCCACCTTCCAGACCATTTCTATTTATGGTTGAAACCTTGACCAGTGTGGCTCCCGAGGGTCTGTCCACCTGTCCCTCTCAAAGCAGCGAACAACAGCTGCCTTGTCCCATACCCACTTCTGCCCCCCACCTAACTGTAGCATCTTGGGGTCTGGGTTTGGATGCATTTGCATCTAGTCATGGACTCTAGGCTCAGACCGCACATTCGAGATCAAGACCAGTCTCTGCTCCTCATTAGCCATAGGATTTACCCTCCCTGCTTTATTTTCCACACCCGCAATATTAGGATGGTAATTACAGCACCCCCTTCACGTGGCCAGCTTAAGGATGGTATGAGAATCTGTTACTCCTTAAGCTCAGGATTTATTTATTCAGAATAATTAAATCAAGTGCCTTATGGTGTTGGGATCCAAAGCGAACCACACCCAGACCTGCCTTCAAGGAACCCTTGATACTGCCAGAGCCATTTCTGGGTCACTTGTGTCGATGGTGGAAGTCATGGAGACCCATTTCAAACCAAGAGGCAGGAGGTAAAAGCCTTGGTGGATGTCAGCATAGTTCACAGTGGAATTGGATTTCCGAGTCCTGAGGCCTAGGTGTTACTCAGGAACGAAGTCAAAGGCTGCTCAGCCTGGTGTGCTCTGACGCCACCCATCGAGACCCCCAAGGCCACGCGGTACAGAAGTCAGGGCAACGCCACTCCACAGATCCAGGGCCTAAGTAAGATGCAGGGAGCACATTCTCCATGATTTCCACATCCCGGAGGCAGAACTGGGTTTTCAAACTAGTACATGCACAGACTTATCAGGGAGCTGGGTCGTGGAGGATGTTGGCCACATCCCTGCTGCACACACAGCTCGGTCCTACCTGGGTTGCAGAGATCCAGCCCTCCTCCCTATGAAGGCAGCTCCTAGTAAATGAAATACGGACCAGCTCGCCTAAACCCAGATCACAGGTGAAGCAAAAGGCAAAGCTAGTCACTCCTGGCAGCCATTTTCACTGATGAGCAGTTGAGACTCTCGGATCAATTTCAGCCACATATGCTGGCGACAGGGCAGCATGCAGTGCACCGCAGAGGCTTATTAAAAAGAACAGCCACCCCTGGGGCCCTTGGCGGGTGCCCTCACAGCCCCCCTTCACCCCAATTCCCGCGGTGCTGCTGTAGTTGCCAGCGGCGGGGAGGACGGAGATGGAGCTTCTGAAATGAATACTAAGCGTGTGTGTAAGCCCCCACGCATGGCCTGGCACGGGGCTCATTACCGCAGCTTACGTCCCTCTCCTGGGAGGGGAGGAGGTGGTGCCATGGGGAAGCATGGGTTGTCTCCTAAGTGACCGTGGTGTCCCAGGACTTCTTTCTCCAGTTGCCTTCCAGATGAGCTCAGAGCCAGGTGCAGCCCTGGGGAAGTTATGTCCCCAGAGTTTCCCAGGTTGATGGCAATGGACCCTACAGCCCAGCAGGGCCCAGCCCCTCGTGGATTTGCGGATGAATCTTCTGTGCCATTTCCTTCCCGTGTTTTCTGCCTAGTAGTTTGAACTGCGTTTTTAAGTCCCTTCCCTCCCTGGGTGACCCCAAAATGCCTCTGACAATACCAGGTCTGAGGTATAAGATCGAGGTCAGACCTGAACACAAGTTCGCAGAAGAGGAGTGAACCCTGCCAGCGGTGGCCAAAGCCAAGTTCAGCAGTGAAGGGTGAGGACATTCACTAAAAGCAGCACCCCCACGAGCCGCGCTCCATCCCCGCATCCAGCACGAGCCTCGGCTTTGTCTCAAGAACCTGCAAGGCAGATCCTGCGATTTCCCCCTTCATGTATTGCTGCACCTTTTTTTTTTTACAACAGCTCAAGATACAGATCACACACCATACAGTTCACCCATTTGAAGTGCATGTGGCTCGGTAGTTTGACTTTGATCCCCCTTCGCAGGCGAGAAATCTGAGTCCCAGAAAGGAGCATCGTGACCAGCCCAAGTACCCCTGGTGGTGAATGACACGGCCGGGAGTCATCTCAGAGTGTCCCCATGGCCCCTGCTTTCTGCCCAGAGACAGGGACGACGGTTGCTGGCCCGAGAGCTTCACGCTATCAGGGTCTTCCCTGAGGGGCTCTTTCACCCCAGAAAAGTCTAGATTTACAGATACTGCCCTCTTGGAGTCAAGTTTGAGATTGAAGCCTACCGTGGTGCGATTTCTCGTTTTTATGGCGTAGTTCGGTGAGTTTTGACAAAGACAGAGTCCTATAGCCACCACCATCAAGGTACGGAACAGCTCCTTTACCCCCAAATCCCCTAGCGTTCCTCTATAGTCAACCCCTGGGACCCCAATTTGTTCTCTGTGGCTCCTAGTTTTGCCTTTTCCGGAGTGGCCTATGAATGGATTCAGCTGTGGGGCAGCTCTGGGAATTTGACGATGCTCTTTGAGATTTGTCCATGTTGCAAAAACCAGCATAGTCAGCAGCAAGCATTCACCCAGTACGAGGGGCAGCAAAGGAACGACGGCTGGTACAAAAGAAAAGCTTCTCAAATTCTTGAATGTGCCTTTAAAACCGTGTTCATGAATATTGTTGCAAAGGCCAAGGTCACCAAAAAATAAAGGCACTGAATGTCATATAGGAGATGCACAGCAGACAGTAACAATGGAGCCTGGGAAAGGGCACGGCCTGTCCTCATCCCAGCTCCAGGTGGGGTGACTCTGGGCCAACAGATGTCACTTACCACAATCAAGATGTTGGGATTCTGAGACTCACACCCTGAAAGTGGCCTTGTGGTACCCGCCCTCCAGGTACCAGAGCAGCATTGGGATCTGGATCCATGGCTCGCAAAGTCTACTTGGTGGACTGGAGAAAGTCACCCTATAGGAGTGGCCGCTATCCTGAGCCGGTCCTTTATCACCACATTGTTATCTCACCCCCAACGGTGAAAATAGATGGTGACTGGATTTTGTTCCTTGTAGTATATCCTTTGTTGGTAAATTTAGCAACCGAATAGGGCCAGTAAAATGGGCTCTGGGAGGCCGAGGTGGGTGGATCACGAGGTCAGGAGATCAAGACCATCCTGGCTAACACAGTGAAACCCCCATCTCTACCAAAAAAAAATACAAAACACTACCCGGGCGTGGTGGCAGGTCCCTATAGTCCCAGCTACTCGGGAGGCTGAGACAGGAGAATGGCATGAACCCTGGAGGTGGAGCTTGCAGTGAGCCGAGATTTCGCCACTGCACTCCAGCATGGGCAAGAGAGCAAGACTCCATCTTCAAAAAACAAAAACGGGGAGACTGACTGCTCCCTAAGTTTGGAAGATGTTGAGTCATCTGGCACCACCGGCTGAGGGGTCTGCACCGTCAGGTGGTGGCTTCGTTAGGCCTCATTGTCTAGCACATCTCACAGGCTGTCCTAGCCCCTAGAAACTGAGTCTTCTCTCTCGAACTCTCCAGAGCCAAGAGGAACAGGAAGAATGGCAGAGACGGCACTCTCTCATTCTTGACAGAACCGCCACGATTTCCCCACCCTCATTCGCTAGCTGTCTTAAGACTGGAAGCCCCACCCATTTGCACTCACTGCCTTTTATTTCTTCAGGCTGTCCGTAAATATCCCTGCTGAATACCCATCTCTACCCATCGACGTAGCCCTGTGAGGCCTCTGCTGTATCGGGAGCAGGCGGCAGAAGACCTGCAATGTCTAGACATTGATCTTGTTCCAGAAAGACGAAGATGGGCTTTTCAGAGAAGGTTCCCTCGGCGCCCTCTAGCCCCCTTCCCCCAGGGCAGGGAGTTGAGGGATTGCACTGGCGACAGGAGGTAGTTTGGAAAGTATGCTGTATTTTTGTAAACGCCTACTTCCCTGGGTAGGGTGGCTCATGCCCATAATCCCAGCACTTGGGAGGCTGAGGTGAGAGGATGGCTTGAACCCAGGAGTTTGAGACCATCCTAGGCCCCATAGGGAGACCCCCATCTCTAGAAGAGAAAAACAGTCTCTACCCAGTTCCTTTGGTACATTAGATGCTTCTATCAGTATAACTTGCTATGAATTTGCTGGCCAGACTTCACTGGTGCCTGTTACCTTCTTATTGCAGGATAGCAAAAGAGCCATGTCTACTTCTAATTATTGCCAACTGCATACATCTGCCTTGAGTGATGTATGATTGGCACTATATCCTCGCTTCGGACATCAGAAAGCTGTGTCTTGCAGAGGTTATGGATCTTTCTCCAAGGTCTATAGTGTCTAACAGAAGGAACCCAAGTTTTCTGACTCTGAACATGGAGTTAAGGCCTTTGGCAATCCATTCTCATGGATTGCTGTCCAGACCCCCTTTTTCTTGTTTGCAAAACTAGAACAGACTAGCCCCAGCATTAACACAGTCCCTGCTGGGGAGCAGGAATAGAACGTACCTTGTCCATGCATTCGTCTCTCGCTTAGGCCCTAGAGCTGCAACCCCACTGTGTTAAAAAATGCAGTCATGCCAGACAAGAGACAGTCTGCTTGTTGGTGGCTAGCTTCTATGAGTGAAGCTGGGTAAGAAATGGTGCTGTCATTCCAGAAGTCTCAGTGGTACACGAGGCAGAAATCGCCAGCTAACAAGGGCTATGAGGGATGGGAATTTCACTCTGAGGATGCTGTTGGGAGGAAGCCTCTGCAGCAGGGGCTGGAGGGAGCCTTGGTTTTAAAGTGGTGAAAAAATCAATGGATCTTATTGAAGGCTGTCATTGTAAATGCAAGGCCTTTCAGCTTCCCTAGGAAGCGTCTGACTACAGCCCATATCTCTGTTGGACGCCAGTCCTGGAGTGAGCGTGGCACTGGCCTTATCTCTCCCCTGTAGGGGAGGGGCCCAGTGGGGGAATGTCGGGTCTCCTTCCTTCTCGATAAGTACTGGCCCTGTCTCTTCTATCCACATCAGCCCACTTCCTTCCCCCGTTTACACACTCCTAGTCCCCCCCCACCCCACACCTTCAGACCCTGGTATTCAGCCAGACAGCACTACCAGTGTTAGGCTATTCTCGACCTACAAAGATGGCGGTTGCAAGAGATTCAGCCTCATACGCCAGCAGCCGCCAGCACTCTCCGCTCAAGCCCACTGTGCCCAGCAGTCCGGTTTTCCATCCGTCACACACTCACTGAAGTCCCTGTTCCAGGCAGATTTCTGCAGGTGTCATCCTCTCAACTTGTTCCGAATGAAGCCCATCGTCCCGCAGCCTCGTCTGCCCATCCTCACCCCGGGTTCTCAGGAGCCATGACAGTAGCCCTGCCGCCAGCCCACCCGGGTCCACTGGTCTCACCCCCCACCAAGCCTGTGTTCCAAGACATGGCTCTGCTCCACAGGGCCTGGAGGACTGAACCATCCGCATGTCACATGAGCCCACTGTCACACCATCAGCCACAGCAGCCAACACTCACTGGGAGGCCCCAGGTGCCAGGCACGGACATCAGACAGACACAGCCCTGTGACTGCTCAAGTACACACCCCGAGCTAACCCTGCGTTCCACGCAGAGGAAGCAGCTAGGCTGGGTCTGCCCAGCTGCAAGTCCCCCCCGCCCGCCACGGGCCCGCCACTTCACCTGTGCTCATCTTCACAGCTAGAGGGCCCTTCGGACAGTGACCCTCAGCTCACTCCTGCTCACCCTCCACACCTCTGCCTCTTCCAGGAAGCCCTGTGTGCTCTGCTCCGAACCGCCTGGGTTCCCCCTCATTGGGGCATTCCCCCTCCCCCACCGCCCCATGCTTCTATCCCAGTGATCTGTCCAGGGTGTGCCCTCCCCATCCTCAATGGGACTGTGGCTCTCCAAGCCCAAGGCCACTTCTGCACCCCTTCGTGCCCAGCATGGTGTCCGGTGGCACAGCCCGTGTGTGTGTGAGTGTTCAATGCTGCCTAGTCATTGTCAGTCTAGGCACTGGATCCCCATGATGCATAAAACCACCTCACCTTTATTCTGTGCAAGGCTCAGACGTCAGGCATTTGCCTACAGAAACACAGCTAGTTGGTGGCAGAGCTAGTTGGCGGCTTCAGATACCCCTCGAATCCCTGCCACAGCACTAGGATGTGCTCACAGTTGTCATCCCCAAATGACGAGGAAACCAAGGCTCAGACAGCACCATCCACAGCAGGACTCAACATAGGCATCTGCCTCAGAGCCCCATCCTCTCTCCATGCCTGTGCATGGCAGGTACCGTTTGTTATGAAAGCATCCTCACCCCAGCAGCTGGTACCTCTTCTCTCACAACCAGCAAGGCACTGGCCTTTCCCACTCTCAGAGCCCGTTACCTCCACGGTTCCTCCCCAGGCTCTGGTCATTGCAGGCCAGGTTTGTCCTGGCTGTGCTGATGGCCATGGTTGCAGGCTAAGGAGTGGCTGGTCGGACCCTGGATCTGAACAGCCTGACAGGAGGGGATTGTGAGGGCATCGCTTTAAACTGACATTTACATCCAAGCATTCCTGTATCTTTCTAAGAATCAGTCCCCCTACACCGTGAGCAAAGACCTCCTTCCAGCATCTTCAAACCATCCTCTCAGGAGGGTCCAGGGATAAAGAGGCTTCTGGTAAGGCAGGTCATCCTTCGAAGTAAGAGGAGCGTGTTTGCTTTGGGCCTGCAGCCAGATGCCCACCTAGAGGAGGACTGGGCAGCACACACCAGGCTGGACGGGCTCAGAGATGATTCAGATCATCTCCAGCTTTGTTCAACGTCAATTTTTTTTTTTTTTTTTAAAGACCGAGTCTCGCTGTTGCCCGGGCTGGAGTGCAGTGGCCGCATCTCAGCTCACTGCAAGCACCGCCTCCCAGGTTTACGCCATTTTCCTGCCTCAGTCTCCCGAGTAGCTGGGACTACAGGCGCCCGCCACCTCGCCCAGCTAGCTTTTTATTTTTTTTTTTAAGTAGAGACGCGGTTTCACCGTCTTAGCCAGGATGGTCTCAAACTCCTGACCTCGTGATCCGCCTGTCTCGGCCGCCCAAAGTGTTGGGATTACAGGCTTGAGCCACCACGCCCGGCCAAGGTCAAATTTTTTTTTCATCCATGCACAGAAGGCAAAGCACAACTTGACTTATAGAAGAAGGCAATCATTAAAAGGGGTCTTTCATTTCGTTAGCTTATCAGGGTGTCAAACTTGAAACGAGAGGCATTTCACTCGCAGTGGCTGTGTCCCTGCAACACTGCAACGCAAACCAGATCATTGTAAAGAGAATCACTCCTGAGATGCACGAAGACACATTGGGCTATTTTGGGGGAACCCTGCGGGGACCCTCTAGGGGAACGGATTTATGAACACAACTCTTCCCTTAACTCATGTGGTGTGGGAAACTGGGTTTGGCGACAGCTGGGGGTGGATGATCCTAATCTGACACTTACCTGCTAGGTGGCCCTCGTCCTCCCTGAGCCACAAATAGGGTGGAGCTAGCTGTGGATAGGGTCCTGTCTTCCCTTGTAGGATCCAGAGGGCTCACGTCCAGAAAGCTGTGACAGCATACAGGTGCTCAGGATGCAAGAGTGAACACTGGTCCTAGGTTTTTGTCTTGTTGTAAAGTGTTTTGTCCCAGTGAGATATTTATTGTACACAATTTTTTTATGTGTTTTCTAACATCTGTAGTCTTAGCACTTAGAGATCATTCTTATCAACTGCTGCGTCCTGTTGTTTACTTCCTCTTCACATAGCCTACAATCAACAGAACATTCCCAGCCCCAGATTTTACGTGTCTCCTTAGCTAGCAAAGAGAACTTTACAAGTGTGGTTAAGGATTGGCCAGGCACAGTGGCTCACACCTGTAATCCCAAGCACTTTGGGAGGTTGAGCTTGAGGATCACTTGAGACCAGCCTGAGCAACAGAGCAAGACCCCATCTCTACAAAAACCTTAAAAAATTAGCCAGGCATGGTGGCTAGTACCTACAGCCCCAGCTGCTCAGGCAGCTGAGGTAGGAAGATCGCTTGAGCCCAGGAGGTCGAGGCTGCAGCGAGCTATGATTGCACCATTGCACTCTAACCTAGGCAACAGAGTTGAGACTCTGTCCCAAGAAAATAGAGTTTTTTAAAACTGCAACTGCAACACGAGACTCCCTGCTGAGCCCCCTCCACTCTCAGGGTGCAGCCTCCCGGCCTCTACTCTGTCCCCTCAGAAGTGTGCCCTGGGAGCCACACATGCTTTGCTACTGTGTGTTGCTTCAGAACCAGGATCCGTGTCCCCCTCTTGATGGTATCTTCTGCTGTTCCTGGCTGTTAAACACAATACCATGCCCAGCCACCTTATAACTAGACCGGGGCCTAGGGCCTGATGATTTTCTCAGGATCAGTTCCACAGGAAGTCCCTCTGCTGTGTTTTGCTACACATCTTTTATGACTCTACAGTGTTTTCCAAAGTCGCCTTGGACTTGGAACTGGACCTTTACCGGAAGATGAAAGAAAACGTGGGGAAGAAATCTATACCTAGAACATTCTTTCATAACCTTAAAATGCAGCTGGGACAGTGGTACCGTGAGCTAGCTCACACTCACAGCCAAGCTTGGTTGGAGCCTCGGAGCGCTTTAAAAAGATAGAACCTTAACGTCACAATACGAGTTTCTCATTTTTCCAGGGGGCACTTACCAAAGGCTGCCCCAATGAGCTGGCCCACAGTCCCCAACCACATCCCTCCTGCTGCGCACACACCTGGCTCCCTTCCCAGCCGGTGGTCATTTGCGTCTCAACCCCCACACTTAAGCTGATACTCTCTCTCCTCTTCCAGCGACATCGCCCCGCCCGGAGAGCCTGTGAACAAAAACAACCGGCCCAAAGCGGCTTCCCGCTTCCCCAAACTGTCCCGAGGTCAGCCCCGGGAGACGCGCAACGTGGAGCCCCAGAGTGGCGACCTCTGACCTCGATGGAACCCCAGCCACGGGCCCTACGCGTCGCCAGCTGCCTCCACCCCAGCCACTGCCGCTGGCCCCTCACCTCGGCGTGACGACCACGCCCACCCGGTGACCCTGAGAGCACACGATCCACACCAGTTACACGACACCCTGATTAAACTGGTCAGTCTTGGAGCCACATGGTCCCTGACCCCAGAGAGCAAGGCAGTGCCTCGCTGGACAGACTGCAGCACGTGGTCCTTCTGCTCCTGGGGGCTGCCCTGGGCTGCAGGGGCTGTTCGTTCACCTCCAGCAGTTCAGCGCTGGCAGGAGGGTGGGCACCAGGTCAGGCTGGGTGCCCCCTGGGTGAGATGCACAGCTTATCCCCTACCCAGGAAGGTTCATTGTAGAGCCACCCTCTCCACTCTTTCCCACACGGGGCCTAGAATGGCTGTTCGACTCTTTTTGCTGTTTCAAGTCATCACCTGGCCCAACCTAGGAATGCCTGGGATTGGCAGTGGGGAGGGGATCTGGTTCCTTTCACTGCATTCTCCACCCACCGTCATTAGACCCCCAGCCATGTCAGTGCTCACTTCTCCCGAGGGATAGTCCTGTGGCCTTGGCAAGGAGCCATTAGTGGTATTTAACATGAGTTCGGAGAACTTCCCCTACCTTCCCCACGGCTGGCTTCAGGAAGGACCAGTGCCCTCGGGAGCCTGAGGCCACCAAAGCCCTCGCCAGGTTTGGAGGGGGGGACTTGGACATCTGACCCAGTCATCAGCAGCAACCTGGTAACGTCATCCAGCTTATAGCTTGTCCAAAGTGGCCTTGGCCTCACCATTATGAGAGACTTGGCTCAGGGAACCACTAAGCAGAAGGTTCCATGGTGTTCAAACCAGGCTCCATGTCTGTGAACTTGGACCCAGCATGGACACTGAACAGATCATGTTTCTCTCCACTAAAGACATTTTCTATCCCCCGTCTGCCCAGCTGACATTGTCCTTGGGAACCGAACTCTGCATCCGCTAAGATGGAGTCTTCTTCCTTCCATGCTAGGATGGCTCTCAGAGTACAGGGGGCCTTGGCACGTGGAGAGGAGGATGGGGACCAGCAACTGGGCGGCCCCTGGGGCTCCTCCTCCAGTGAGCTCACACCAGAGCCCCTCTCAGGACGAGGGCTATCCTCGCATGGTCAGCACCGTTGAGGCAGTTTGCATTTCTGGGGTAAAATAACCAGGAAGGATGTCGTGAAATGCACTATGCCAGAGTAAGTGAGTGCATTCCGCCTTAAGCTGAGGCAGGGACGCAGTGGAACGTGAGGACAGAAGCAGGTGGAAGGCGATAGTTAGATGGGAAGCCATGGGCTTGTCCTGGACCTGCTTCAACTCAGTGGCTTAAAATGTGTACTGCCCAGGTGAGCGTGGAGCATTTCCTGGCTCGAGGAAATCTCTGGAGAATCATCTGGAAGGTTTATGCTGTGCGTTCCCCTCATAGCAAGGAAGATTGTTCATGGCCTTTAAGGCCGAGATCACTCACACACAGCACCCCAGAGAAACCGAGGCCTATATGACTTCCTAGTGGACTTTGGGCCAGGTAAGCCATGCCCTGGTGAGACTGAATGAGCCGGAGTGTGCATGGAGGTGGGGACCCTGCAGTCAGTTTGCGAGTCTGGAGGACCCGAGACATCCCAAAAAGGCAGCCTGCTCTCTGTTCCACTCACCTGCCAACGTTGCTGCAATACACATGCTTTTTTTTTTTGAGACGGAGTCTCGTTCTGTTGCCCCGGCTAGAGTGCAGTGGGCCTATCTCTGCTCACTGCAAGCTCTGTCGCCTCCCGGGTCCACGCCATTCTCCTGCCTCAGCCTCCAGAGAAACTGGGACTACAGGCGCCCACCACCACGCCTAGCTAATTTTCTTGGATTTTTAGGAGAGGCGGGGTTTCACCATGTTCTCCAGGATGGTCTCGATCTCCTGACCTCGTGGATCCACCTCGGCCTCCCAAAGTGCTGGGATTACAGGCGTCAGCCACTGCGCCTGACCAATACACATGCTTTATTGCAAATTCCACGGCCGCAGTGCACATCAGCCCATGTGGCTGGCAAGTCTGAGTGCCCTCACAGACTGAGGCAGGGACTAAAAGCTGAGGCTGCCATCTGGCTCAAGCTGCCGTCTGTCATGGCCCCTCACGTTGGGTTTATGCCACATCGGTCATTTTGAAGTAGGTGTTTGCTGCCAGCTCAGAGACGGTCTCAGGCAGGCCTCCCTAAGCCAGGGAACTTGCCCTGGAGGTCATCTCCCTGTTCTCTGCTGAATACAGAAAGGAACCTCCCATCTCCAACATGCCCCGGCCTTATGACCCGCACCTTTTCTGACACCTGCCCCCGAAACACAGGATGTGAATCATGTCTTGCCCTCTTCTCCAGATACCCCACCAGGAAGCACCTTGGACATTCTGCACATGATGTCAAGAAACAACGCACAGTCAGTCCCCCACAGCTGACAGATACTAACCCGTGAGAAACAAGCATGCTCTCAGCTGATATTGAATGGGTGGGAAAACTCTGCCTTCCGCTTTTGATAAAGCTTCATTATTCACAGAAGCCCTGCGCTCCTCTCCCAAATGTGGAGAGCGTGTTCCCGGGAGCCACGTGGGGACCATCCCAGCTGCCTGCTCCTGCTCCCTCCCCCATGGTCATGCACTGACCCTGGAGTCATCTCCCAGATCCAGACCATCTCCCCTCATTTTCACTCAGAAATGCTAGTGACTGGCGCATGGCAGCAGCTCCCCGAAGCCTTCCCTTTGGAATCCCATAGAATGTTCTGCAATGATTGGGTTCACCCTGCTGCCCAAAACACCCCTGCCCTGCTCTCTAATGTGGTGGGATGAACTTCAGGCAACAGAGACAACTGGCAGGGTTCCCAGTGCCTGGAGAAACGGGGTGGCAACACCCAGGCCTAGCAGGATTGTGGCTGGAACCTGGTGCCCAAAATCCATGCCCTTTAAATGTGTCATCACCTGCCTCTCAGCCTGGATTCCATTCCAAGGGCTGGCTCAGCCCGTGGCCCATCAGTGGCAAAGATGCCCCTGCAGAAAAGATCCTTTGCACCTCACGTCTGTCTCCTTCACCGAAGATGATTACTCGGGAGTTTCCAAAGTCAGCATCTGAGAAAGGAAGCCCCCTCCCGCATTCAGAGGGGAACCAGGGGGGCCTGCCTGCCTCTCAAGGGCCTTGGATTTCTGGGACCACCTCTGCTGGGAGGAATAATTCACGCCGAATCCTTCTCTCCATGGCCTGCTCTGACTCAAACAGAACATCACCGGGTTCCATCTTTTTGGCCTGCTCTGACTCAAACAGAACATCACCGGGTTCCATCTTTTGCATCATCTCATTTCTTCTTCTCCCACAGATGAAAGAAGACTCAGGAAACACAGTGCTGGGCAGAGGTGTCTCTCCTTGAAAGAGAACAAACACTTCCAGGAAGGGAGGTTAAAGGCTGCTAGAAACCTAGCCCAGCGCAGGTCTGCACTCCTGACCTGAGACAGAACCTTCTCCGCCACTCTTCCTGGAATCAGTCTGCAATTCCAGCTTCTTTGATTCGCACTTAGCAGTATACTCCACTCACGTTGCTGGCAAGCCACTGTAGAGTGTGGAGCTGGGGTTCAAAGCCCCCAGCATTTCTGTACCGGCAGGCCCTGGTGGAGGAAGACACTTTCACGGAAGTTCTTACAGGCCGTGGTGGCAGCCATCGTCACATCCAGTCACCAGTTTCATCTAAGGACCTGCTGGCTGCAAAAGGGATCATCCAGTGGAGTAAGTGAGGGTGCCATCTTGCAAGATCGAGGAGGAGGAGGGATGTGGACTGGGTCTATCACAGCCCTATGGCCCTGCTTTATACCTTGGAGCTTATTAAGGTGAATTCTTTGATAACCATTTAATTCTTTAGAACCGTGGCAGGTAGCATTGTGCTTTAAAAGCAGAGGCGCCCAAAAGTCATTTACACCAGGCAGATTGATAGCACGGCTGTAACTGATGCAACTAACAGGCACTGGGGTCAGTGATCACAACCCAGGGTTGGAAACGAGAGGGAAGCCCACCAGCCTGCCTCGTTGACACGTGGCAGCTCCGCCTTCTGGAGGTGGCTTATCCTAACAGCCTGAGCCAGGGCTTTGTGGCCCAGGTGAGTTGTGGCTGCCTCCCTTGGTTCTGCATGGGACGATTTACCCAGCCCGAAGACCAGGTCATGGGGTTCTGGGCCTCGGCCTTCCCGCCCCACCTGCTCAAGCCCCCATGGGGCTGCGACTCCATCTGGCCCCTCACAGGGAGGCCCAGCTGTGTTCTGTTCCCCTCTCTCTCCAGCCACCCCCAGAATCCATACTTCCTTCCTCTGCCAAGCTCCTATGTGAGCTGCAGCGCCCATCCTGGGGAGGCCCTGCACTCCAGAAGCATCTGCTGACCTTGGCATAGAGCTGATAGCAAAGGGCGGGCTGGGTTTTCAGCTCTTGGGACCTGAGCAAGACCCCACCTCACTCCTCCTTCCCACCCGTACATCACACTGGCTAGGAGGCCAGTCGGCCTCCAATGGTAACCCCACTGGGGGGTGCCCGTGATCGGGTCCCAGGGAGCCATCTTAGGGTAAGAGGGCCGTGTATCTACAGTGATAGTCTGTGTGTACGTAAGGTCTGGAAGTCTTCCGGAAATCCTGCAAACGGCAGCCTCGTGCCTGGGTTTCAACCGCAAAGGCAGTGATTGTCTTGGCTCTGCCTTGCTGTTTCGCTCAGCATCACGTTAGACATGGGGTGTTTCTGGAAGACAGGCATCTGCTATGAGCAAGGCCAATGGTAACCTTTTTCAAAATATTGTGCATTAATTCATTAAAGCTACTGTTAAATATTTGCTGTTTTCAGATTGGCTTCTGTGCTAATTTTGCACAGTTGTAGCACTGTATATTTTATCTCACATTTCTGTGCCAAAAAAGCTCATCTTCATGTTTTTGTAATACACAATGTTGATTATGTTTCTAAAATCAAGCTTCAGCCCCTGGGTCAATAGGAGTGAGGGTGTGGCATCCAGGGTCTCCCAGCTCGGGGCAGACCAGATCCTGCGGCTCATCCCACGGCTGTTGAAATGCACCTGGATCAGTCGTCTCTGGTATTCCTCACTCTAGCCATGAGCCATTGCCATCTTATGGGCCTGATCTGGGTAACTGAATTCTGTCATGGAGCACACGCTTGTTTCTAAATCTCAGCAACCAAGTTGCATATCCTTCCTTATAGCTAGTTTCTATAGAGAAGTGAAAAAGAAATCTGGCTTCCTCAAAAGATGGTTGAGCGAGCAGCCCTGCTGGCAGAAGATTCTAGATTCAGTGGTGGTTTACGGCCCAGGGATTTAGTTCTTACTGGTGCATAAATTTTTTCCCATCCTAACCAGAAAACCACTCACCCAGGCCCCCTGCGTCCCCTCGAATCTGCTCAGCTCTGCCGCCGGTCTCCATGAAAGGGAACCACTACTCATTCATGGTCAGTGTAGATAAGACAGAGGATGTCCTTGCAAAAATCGGGACCGAGGACAGATGCACACACACTGGTGGATCGTACATTTGCACCCAGAGCAACTAAACACTGAATAAGTGACCCCAGAGACCATGAATTTCCCGGAGTGAAGGGAATGGGGGTAGAGCTAATTAGAGTTTTTATTATCCAGGCTTCATCCTAAGAATGTCGGCCCTCTTCATCCCTGGCTTAGTCGTCAGGTAGAACACTCATCTGACACCGACTTCTTAGAGAAGTGAGTCTTTTGAGTGGAGGAGCAATGGTAACCCCACTGGGGGTGCCCATGATCGGGTCCCAGTGAGCCGTCTTAGGGGTAAGAGGACTGTATCTAGAGTCTATGATAGTCTGTGTCTACATAAGGTCTAGAAGTCTGCAGAAACGCCCTGAAAGCTGTAGTATTATCTTAAGTACCCTCCTATGTTAAGGTTTATGTAATAGGATTTTTAAACAAATGTGTTTAATTTTTTAAGATCTCTTGTATTAAAATTTTCTTTTGGAATAAGCTGTGGAAATTTTGTTACAGCCTGGTTGAGATAAACCTCTTTACAATGACAAAATAAAAATGGTGACATTTTATAAATTAGATACTTCAGTGGATGGTCTCTGTCTCAATTGTTTTTCAACAACCGAAGATTGAGGTGAACTTTTAATACATGTGTGATCAACTGAATTGAAATGGAACAAAATCTCATTTTGAGTTAATTGTATTAGATCTGGATAAACTGGCAATGTAGAATTAAAATTTCATATAGGAAAAAAAAAAAAAAACTCATTACAGGTACCTATGTATTCGCTCCTATAAGAAACAGACCATTAGGCACCTACTATATACAACGTGCTGGGCATACAGCAGTAAGACAGGTAAGGTGCGCTGTGGGAGTCACAGTGGACACGAAGCAGGCAGATCAAAGACATTTTGTTAAAGAAGTCAACCATCTGGATAATTTCAGACCACAGTAAATATTGCAGAAGAGTGACAGAGATCCGAGATCCTTGGTCCCAACCAAGAATCTGCGTTAAAGAACCTAGACACTGCTGACATTGGGGACTGGATGATTCTCTGTTGTGGGGGGCTGTCCCATGCATCGTAGGATGCCTCCACCTGCTAGATGCCAGGAACACCCCTTTAGTTATAACAGATGTCCAGACATGGCCAGAGGTCTGCTGGGGGGAAGGGGGAGCCAGTGGAGAGTCATGGGGCTAAGGCGAAGGGGTCCTTTTGGCTAAAGTGGGTTTTTTTTTTTTTTTTTTGAGACAGTTTTACTCTTGTTGCCCAGGCTGGAGTGCAACGGCGTGGTCTCGGCTCACCGCAACCTCCACCTCACGGGTTTCAAGCAGTTCTCCTGCTCCAGCCTCCTGAGTAGCTGGGATGACAGGCATGCACCACCAAACCTGGCTAATTTTTTTGTATTTTTAGTAGAGATGAGGTTTCTCCATGTTGGTCAGGCTTGTCTTGAACTTCTGACCTCAGGTGGTCCGCCCACCTCAGCCTCCCCAAATACTGGGATTAGAAGTGTGAGCCCACCGTACCTGCCTGGCTAAAATGACTTTTAAAGCTGAGATCAAGAGAATGAGAGGAAACTCTACGCTGCCCCCGCACCTCCCAAGTAATTCACACTGGCTCAAATACTCAGACCCTAAAGCAAGGTAGTCAAGATTTTAACCCAGTTATGGTAAGTGAGAAAAGAAAGGCTCCTGGGATGAGAATCCTGGTGTAGGGTAAGCTCCCACCAGGGCCGCATGAAGGGCATTGTTACAGGTGGCCCTGGAAGCCCAGCTGGGCAAGGCTGCTGTGGGCCGTCACAGATGGAGGAGGCATGTAACCATCTTTGTCTGGGGGGTGGGTGACATGGGTACCATGCCAGGCACTCCACAGCCGCATTGCTGTGGGCATTAAATCAGCAGGCTGCACTTAGGGGAATGCAGAGGGACCTCAGGGCATAGTCTTCAGGCTGCTGCTCCTGCCCTGCACCATCCTAAGTGACCCCCCCAATGCCACCACCACCAGCGCTGTCCAGCAGAAATGCCATGTCAGCCATGTATGCCGTTTAAAATTTTCAGCCGGGTACAGTGGCTCAGGCCTGTAATCCCAGCACTTTGGGATGCTGAAACAGGAAGACAGCTTGAGGCCAGGTATTCAAGACCAGCCTGGACAGCATAGCCAAACGCTATCTCTATGAAGTTTTTTTTTTTTTTTTTAATTAGCTACACATGGTAGTGTGTGCCTGTCTTCCCAGCTACTCAGGAGGCCAGGGCAGGTAGATCACGAGCCCAGGAGTTCAAATCTGCAGTGAGCAGTGATCATAGCACTGCATTCTAGCCTGGGTGACAGAGACCCTGTTTCACAAAAACAAAAACAAATTCTAGTAACCCCATTAAAAATACTTTTAAAATGCAGGTGAAAATTATAATAGTGTATTTCATTTAACCCGCTACATCCAAGACATTGTCATTTCAGCATGCCATCTTTTGAAACGTGTTGACGTATTTTGCATTTGGGGTGCTAAGTCTACCAAACCAGTGTGCTATTTTATGCACTGCACAGCTCAGCTTGGACGAGCTGCATCTCAAGTGCTCTGTGTCCTGTATGACTGGTGTCTCCTGGATTGGGCAGCAGAGCTCTGTGGACCATCATCTCCCAAAGCTATGTCAGCCTCACGTCCGACTGTCTAACCAACACTCCATCGGCATCACTTCACGAGCATCTCAAACCAAACTAAAAGGCCTGTTTTCTGCCGTAAAACTGCTCCGACCCGTGACTTTCCCCAGTTGAGGAAGTGGGTGCTCCACCTCAGCAGCTGTAGAGGCCACCAGTCCTGGCCTCTTCTTGTCTCCTAACTCCCATCTAATTGACCAGGTTCCTACTTATTCACTCCCATAAGAAACAGGCACCTAGTGTATACCAGTTGCCAGGCACACAGCAGTGAGCAAGACAGGTAAGGTGCACTATTGCCCTGGGCTCCACCCCTGAAACAGATGTGGATCTGACAGCTTCCAGCACCCTCCACCCCTCACCACCACCACGGTCAGAGCTGCCATTGCCTGTCACGATGTGAGTGCCGCACTGTCGTCCCCAGTCACCCCCCCACCGTGCCACCACACTGCCATTCAGGCTCCTCTCCACGCAGCACCCACTGTGACCTTTAACATTGGTTTGGGTCACTCACTTGATTACAAACCTCTGGAGGATGGCTGCCCTGCCCTGCTTCTGGTGACCTGACCCATGGCAGACAATGCTTTAAGAAGTATTGCCAGGGCTGGGCACAGTGGCTCACACCTGTAATCCCAACACTTTGGGAGGCCAAGGTGGGCAGATCACGAAGTCAAGAGATCGAGACCATCCTGGCTAACATGATGAAACCCCATGTCTACTGAAAATAGAAAAAATCAGCCAGGCATGGTGGTGGGCACCTGTAGTCCCAGCTACTCGGGAGGCTGAGAAAAGAGAATGGCGTAAAGCCAGGAGGTGGAGTTTGCAGTGAGCAGAGATTGTGCCACTGCAGTCCAGCCTGGGCAACAGAGCAAGACTGTCTCAAAACAAAGCCAACAAGAAGTATTGGCTGGGTGCAGTGGCTCACACCTGCAATCCCAGCACTTTTGGAGGCCAACGCGGATTGGATCACTTGAACTCAGGAGTTTGAGACCAGCCTAGGCAACATAGTAAGACTCTCTCTCTAAAAAAAAACAAAAAAACATGTACGCACACACACACACACACACACACACACACACACACACACACACACACAAACTAGCCAGGTGTGTTGGCACATGCCTGTGTCCCAGCAACTCAGGAGGCTGAGGGGAGGGATCGCTCAAGCCCACAAGGCAGAGGCTGCCATAAACTGTGATCATGGCACTGCACTCTAGCCTGAGCAACAAAGCAAGCCCCAGTCTGAAAACAAAAGAAAACCCTAAAATCTGCTATGAAGGGGCACGGATGTGGGGGGTTGTCACAGAAACTTGTCCCAAGAGTGGCCTCAAGGCCTGCCGCGATAATAAATGCCCCACATTTGTAGCTGAATATTCTGAGGATTCTTTATGATGTGCATGTGATGAGTAATGAATGCATCACTGTGCATCAAGCTGGACGTCTATGAGCCTTGATGACTGACAAATACGCCGACAAGGCCTGGATTCTCCACGTGGACTGGTTTCCGTCGAGTCCCCATACATCTGAGATGCCATCTGTGACAGACTGAACAATGGCCCGAAACACATCCACACCCAAATCCCCGGAACCTCTGAATGTGTGACCTTACAAGGGACAGTGGGTTCAACAGTATCCCCCATAACTCATGCCTACCTAGAACCTGAGTGTGGCCTTATTTGGAGACAGGGTCTTTGCAAATGTCATCAAGATGAGGTCACACTGCATTCGAGTGGGTACTACTAATCCAGTGACTAGTGCCCCTCCCAGAAGGGGAAATCTGGACGCAGAAAGAAGACAGCGTGTGAAGACAGGCAGGCACTGCGGTGCGGCAGCTACAACCAACGGAGCATCCAGGAATGCTGGCAACCACCAGAGGCCAGGAGAGGGGCACGGGGCGCCTGCCCTCAGAGCCCCCAGAAGGAGCCAGTGCTGCCGACACCTGAAATTCAGACCTCTGGCCTCCAGAACTAAAAAAACACATTTGTTTTGGGCCACCATCTTATGGCCGCTCATGACAGCAGCTCCAGGAAGCAATACACGTGGTGCAAGGGCCTTTGCAGATGGGATTAACGGGAGGATCTGCAGATGGGGAGATCATCCAGGCAGGCCCAGTGGCATCAGAAGGGTCCTTGGAAGCGTCAGGGGAGGAGACGTGATGCTGGAAGGAGAGAGACGAGGGATAGCATGAGAGAGACTTGAAGATGTCACCCTGCTGGCTTGGAAGATGGTGGAAGGGCCTTCAGCCAGGGAATGCAGGCAGCCTCTGGAAGCCAGAAAAGGCAGGGAACTAGTGCTCCTTCCAGATGTCACCCTGTAAGTGCCAACCTCAGGGCTAACACAGGCATCCACCAACTACTCCAAACCGGCACCAGTGGTCAGCTGAGGGAAGCAGTGTGGCCAGCATTATGGTAGCCGGGGGTTCCACGCTCCCCACCACCCCCTCTCCATGCCAGCCCTACACTGAGTCCTGGGATCTAGAAAGAGTGAGATAGGCCTGGGGAGGGGCAATTAGGAAAGGTGTTTCAAATACCTAGAACAAAGTGCACTGTTGGGTGACACGTGTTGTCTGTGATGATGCTGAGAGCACCTAAAGAATTTACAATAACAAACACAAGGAATCAAGCTAGGTTCCCACCAATGGTGGATCCGATAAAGAAAATGTGCTATAATGGAATACTATGCAGCCATAAAAAAGAACAAAATCACTTCCTGGGCAGCATCATGAATGCAACTGGAAACCATTATCCTAAGAGAATTAAGGCAGGAACAGAAAACCAAACACCACATGTTCTCACAAGTGGAAGCTAAACATCAAGTACACATATACACGAAGGAAACAACAGACACTGGGGCCTCCTTGGAGGTTGAAAAACCACCCATCAGGTACTAGGGCTTATTACCTGGGTGACAAAATAATCCATACACCATACCCCATGACACCCAATTTTACCCACATAACAAAAATACACCTCTGAACCTAAAACTTGGATTAAAAAAGAATTTACAGTTTGATGTTATCCTAAAGGATTTAGATTACATTTCCTGCAGCAAAAACAGGACATGGCCTCTCATCCTGAAAATCATCCTGATGAATGAGTCAAAAACACTGGCTCTTTCCACACCAGGAAAGAGTGCTCAGTGCTCCCTTAAAAACGAAGGGAGTGCTGACACATGGATAAACCTTGAGGACTGATATGGTTTGGCTGTGTCCCCACCCAAATCTCAGGTTGAACTGTGATCCCCAGTGTTGGGGGAGGGACCTGGTGGGAGGTGATTGGATCATGGGGGCAGGTTTCCCCTTCGCCGTTCTCGTGATAGCAAGAGAGTTCTCACGAGATCTGGTATTCAAAAGTGTGTAGCACCTCCCGCTTCACTGTCTCTCCTACTGCACCGTGATGAGACGTGCCTGCTTCCCCTTCAACTTCTGCCATGACTGTAAGTTTCCCGAGACCTTCCAGCCATACTTCCTGTACAGCCTACTAGAACTGTGGTCAATTAAATCTTTTTATAAATTACCCAGTCTAAGGTAGTTTTTTTTTTTTTTTTTTTTTTTTAAGATACTCTGTCACCCAGGCTGGAGTGCACTGGTGCAATCTCAGCTCACTGCAACCTCCACCTCCTGGGTTCAAGCGATTCTCCTCCCTCAGCCTCAATAGCTAGGATTACAGGCACACACTACCATGCCTGCTAATTTTTGTATTTAGCAGACACAGGGTTTCACTATGTTGGTCAGACTGCTGTCGAACTCCTGACCTCAGGTGATCCACCCACCTTGACCTCCCCAAGTGCTGAGATTACAGGCCTGAGCCACTGTGCCCAGCCTCAGGCAATTCTTTATAGCAACATGAGAATGGACTAATAGTGAGGATATTATGCCGACTGAAATAAACCAATCAGAAAGAATGGGCGTTTCTGTATGTATGCACTTCTGGCGTTTCCTAGAAGAGTCAAATTCATAGGGATAGAAGGTAGAGTGCCAGTGACCAGGAGTTGGAGGAAGGGAAGATGGTAAGTTCATGTTTCATGGCTGCGGAGTTTCCGTTTGGGAAGATGAAAGAAATCTGGAGATGGATGACACTGTCAGCCGCATAACCATGTGAATGTACCGAATACCACAGAACAGCACACATGACAAATCGTTAAGATGAGACAGTTTATGTTCCATGTATTTTACCACAGTAAAATGCTTAGTCATCAGCCCAATTTCACAGATGAGATTACTGAAGCCCAGAGAGGCAAGCAGCTCGCCCGAGTGCCCGCAGCTTCGATGCAGCATTGCTGCCAATTCGAACCCAAGCTTTTCCATTCCAAAATCTTAGCCCTGCCCACTGAGTGAAAGGGCAGCTAGGAAGATGATGATGGTGACATAAGAGTAGAGAGTCTGCCAATGTGGGATTGGTTTCCTATCCTGTGCCATCAACTGGGTCTGACACCAGTTGAGATGGCCAACCAAGTTTGCTGAAGATTTTAAGTCAGACAAGGGTAATATTTGTCACCGGACTGTTCAGCGGCTTATGGGAAAGAGGTCAACTTTTTGATCACACAGACAACAGATGGGAGTTACCATCCAAGGCAGAGCTGGGCCACATGACTTCTGAGCTATGTTGGCAGTCCATGGGGTAGGTAGAACAGGTAGCCCGGGGAGGTGGGAGGGCTCCTCTGTGAAGCCAGCCCCCTGCAAAGGGGATTTCCCTCTGATGACACAGACAACGCTTCACAATTTCCCAGAGTCCCCCCTCAAACACAATATTCAGACCAGAAAAATCCGATGAAAGAACAGAACCCCTTGCAAGTCCACGCATGAAAAGGCACCAACTGGCCGGACGTGGTAGCTCACGCCTGTAATCCCAGCGCTTTGGGAGGCGGGCAGATCACCTGCGGTCAGGAGTTGGAGACCAGCCTGGCCAACATGGTGAAACCCCGTGTGCACTGAAAATACAAAAGGTAGCCAGGCGTGGTATTGCACATTTGTCATCCTAGCTACTTAGGAGGCTGAGGCAGGAGAATCGCTTAAACCCAGGAGGCGGAGGTTGCAGTGAGCCAAGAGCCTGCCGTTGTACTCCAGCCTGGACAACAGAGTGACACTGCCTCAAAAAAAGAAGAAAAAAAAAGAGGCACCGACTGTGGCAACAAGAGCCAAGGGCGCGAGGTGGGGATCTCCTACCAAGATCCAGGCCCAGCGCTGCCCCACCTGGCTATAGGAACAGAGCCTTGTCTATCAACCTCTCTGGGCCTCAGTGTCTTCAATCTGGAAAATGACCTTCCTGCTGGTCATTGTTTTAAAAATGAGTAAGATGTGTAGAGTCCCGAGAGCACCGCTCGTCCCCAAGTGAGCGTTTGTGAAGGGTCTCCTCACATCTGCGAACACAGCTGTTGTTCAATGCCTCACACTCTTCCTCTAGCTCATTCTTCCACTTTCTCTGCTCTGACCCTGGTCCATGGCAAAATGCCTGGGGCATGATCCAGGAGCCAGAAATGTCTCCGACAGTGAAGGCATTTAAAATCCTCAGTCCCATGAGGCAGGGATTCTCCACCCCCATTTTCCCCAACAGGGAAACTGAGAGTTGGAGAAGGCAAATTACGTAGAAACCAAAAAAACCTAAGAGCAGTTCAAAGACTCAGGAACGACATGGAGAATAGCTCGAGCAGGTAGTCGCTCCTCTGAGGCCTCAGTTTGTCAGATGGGACTGACAGCATTACTCATCTCATGGGGTTGTCGGGAAGAACAAAGGAGGGGATGGAGCATCGAGCATACAGTAAGTGCTCAATAGATGGTCACTCCCATCCCCTTGATGTGGAGACTGGGTAGTCCCATTAAATCATTCCACCGTGGCAGGCAGAGGCCCACAGACTCACTTCAGGACACCCTGTATTGCTAATAATGGTTATTTTTATTTACTGAGCACTGTGTGCCAGGTCCTGGGCTAAGCCCTTCATGTTTATCCTTCAAAGCACTTACAAGACTTACAGCAATGCTGGAAGGAACCTGAGGCCCAGAGAGGTGGTGAAACGTGCCCAAAGCCACACAGCACTGGAAGGCAGACCTAAGTGCGAGCACAGCATGTTGGGGGGAGGGCGGCGGGGAGGGAGACGGGGAGGGAGGGGATCTCTGCAGGGTTCAGCGGGTTCCTGTACCCCAGCCTCACCCCTGCCTCCTCAGGACACCTAACTTGCTCCCCGAGGTATCATGGGCACAGAGAGATGAGCAACTCAGCCAAGACATGCCTTTTCTAGGAAGAAAACTGGTTTCTTCTAATTCCATGTTGTTAAGTCATAAACTTCCTTACTTCTCCGTAAGCCGCCTGCCGGCCAAGTCTGCGTGCTCCATTCCCCGCCCTCACTTTCTCCTAAGCAACAGCATTCGTCATTCCGTGTTCTTGCTCTTTATGGAACCAGGAGTTCTGGGCAACAGCAAGGTGAGCCCCGTTTGCACGGGCTCTGGAATTTGACAGTCCCCCTGCAGTGACCTGCCACACTGTCACCCCAGGACATGAGTGTGACCTGCAGCTCAGGGAGGCCACCTTCTGCCTCGGGAACATCTGCATCATTACCATGGGTAACAGAGGCACTGAGTGTGGTGAAACCCCATCACCAGAGGCTGACAACCCTGGGTCCCTCCACCACCCTCCTCCAACTCCGGCGGGGGGTGCTGTCTGGGTGGCAGCAGCTCTCCGTGCCTTCAGCCCGGCCACTTTGCTTGCTCAGCTCCTGCTCTCCCCGGAGTGACACTAAAAACCCACCCAGCTTGGTTCCTCAGCACGCTGCACACTTGAGCACACCCCAGCATCACCCAGAGGGCTGGAGAGGGAGGGAACCACATTCATTTTATTCACCATTGCCGGAACACAATCGACACTCAGTTAAGAGAATGAATAATTCAGTGAATGAATGAACTAATTAAGATCACTTGTGTTGTTGGCTCCTGTTCCTCTCTCCTGGTGAAAAGGCATTATTATTCCACCGCCATCCACGAGATTTCCCTGAAACGCTGGCTGTGAAGACACCAACTGGGCCCTAGGCTGACCTGCGTCTCAGTAATGGCTGCATGTGCCTCATGTCTAGCCCCTGAGCAGCTACTCTGTGGATGGGCGTGACATGTTGGTCTTCCAAGCCTCTGTCATGTGTACACAACCCAGAGGACTGGAACCAGGGGATGGGGGTTTATCTGGACCTCAAAAGCCTCCGTGAGATAGGGTACAGTGGCTCACATCTGTAATTGCAGCACTTCAAGAGGCCACGGCAGGAGGATTGCTTGAGCCCAGGAGTTCAAGACCAGCCTGGACAACATAGTAAGACTCCATCTCTACAAATTAATAAGTAAATAAATAGCTGGGTGTGGTGGCACATGCCTGTAGTCTCAGCTACTTGCAAGGCTGGGTTAAGGAGGATTACCTGAGTCCTGGGCGGTTGAGGCTGCAGTGAACCATAATCACGCCACTGCACTGCAGCCGGTGTGACAGAGCAAGACCCTATCTCAAAAAAAAAAAGTAAGCTTCCTTGGATGAGACCTCAGCTCGCCCTCATCCCTAAAGAGGATCCCACTGACTGCCTCCAAGGACAAGGGTTCATAGCAGCAAAAATCTAGGACGCCCCCGTGTCCTGTGCGTGTCCTCTGGAGAGGGGCTCTCCCTAAATGTCCCTCCCTGTGGTTACTTCATCCTGACGAGGAAGAGCAAAAGCAACATCCCAGTCCGCCCAAGGCTTGAGATGTTCTGAGGATGAATTATTATGACAGTCTTTTTTTTTTATTTTTTATTTTGAGACCGAGTCTCACTCACTGTCACCCAGGCTGGAGTGCAGTGTAGCGATCTCGGCTCACAGCGACCTCCACCTCCCGGGTTCAAGCAATTCTGCTGCCTCAGTCCCCTAGTAGCCAGAACAGCTTTTTCATTCTCTGAAAACCAGAAGTGCTTCCCTGTTCTGCATGAAGTGAGTTAGGTGAATTTGAGGAGGTTGCTTCAAGATACATGAACGCATGGAAAATAATTTTCATTTCTCTGCAGTGCAAGTGCAATGTCTTAATTTGTTTTTTTTTTTTTGAAACTGAGTCTCACTCTGTCACCCATGCTGGAGTGCAGTGGCGCGGTCTCAACTCACTGCAACCTCCACCTCCCCAGTTCAAGTGATTCTTGTGCTTCAGCCTCCCGATTACAGGCACGTGCCATCACGCCTAGCTAATTTTTGTGTTTTCAGTAGAGACGGGGTTTCACCATGTTGGCCAGTCTGGTCCTGAACTCCTGACCTCAGGTTATCCACCCACCTCGGCCTCCCAAAGTGCTGGGATTAGAGGCGTGAGCCACCACGCCTGGCCTAATCTGCCTTTTTTCTTGGACTGTTGCTACTGTAGCTTGCATTTCTTTCTATTTGAAGGATCACGAAAGCTGCTGTACCTCAGTCTCTCCCTCCATTTGGAAACCTCTCAAGGTTAAGGGCTCAAGGCTGGGTATTTGACCCCTTCTCTTCCTGTCTATACCCTTTCCCAGTATTATCTGCTGCTTTCAACACTGTCCATACACTCGTGACTGCTCCCATGTAGGTATCTCGTACGCATCTCACATGTAACACGGCCCAAGCAGAAACCCTGAGGCCTCCCCCACCCTGTCCCTCCAGTCTCTCATGATGGAACAGGCACCTCCACCCAGCATTGCAAGCTCACACCTGAATTATACCCGAGTCTTCTGCCTTCACCCACTTCCCACGATACCGGGCACATCAGCAAGTCCCATCTGCTCCACATTCAATACCTGTCATGTACTGATGAATGTCCCCATAAGATCCAGGTCCTCCCAGAACCTCAGAATGTGACCTTATTTGGAAATAGAGTCTTTGCAGATATAGTTAGTTACCTTAAAGTCAAGTCATACTAAATTAGAGTGGAACCTCCATCTTAAACCCAGAGCCCTTCTAAGGGAGAAAACAGAAATAGAGATGACCATGAAAAGGCTTGGTAAAGAGGACGCAGAGCCTGGAGCCACACAGCCTTGCACTGAGAAATGCCCAGGAGTGGCAGAAACTACAGGAAGCGAAGTAAGGGCCCTTCAGATAAAGAAGGGGCCGCCAACACTGCGATTCCAGTCTTCTCGCCTCCACAATGGCTGGGGAACGAACTTCTACAAAGCCACCAAGTTCATGGTCACGCATCACAACAGCCCTAGAAAGAAACTAACCTGGCCGGGCGCAGTGGCTCACGCCTGTAATCCCAGCACTTTGGGAGGCTGAGGTGGGCGGATCACCTGAGGTCAGCAGTTTGAAACCAGCCTGGCCAACATGGAGAAACTCCATCTCTACTAAAAACACAAGGATTAGTCAGGCAGGGTGGTGGACGCCAGTAATCTCAGCTGGTCGGGAGGCAGAGGCGACAGAATTGCTTGAACCTGGGAGGTAGAGGTTGCAGTGAGCCGAGATTGCGCCACCACACTCCAGCCTGGGTGACAGTGAGACTCTATTGCAAGAAGAAGAGGAAGAAAAAAAAAAAAAGGAACATTCTCCACCCACACCCATCTACATCCTTCCATCCCTGCTGCTACGCCCTCTCCCAGGTCACCATAAGCACCTGCTGAGACACACCAAAAGCCTTCCGCTGGTCTCTGCCCTATCCGCCCTACTTTTTTCCTCCATAATAAACCAAATATTTTATATGCACATATATGCCTCCATATGACATAAATATAACACATAAGCTATAGGTATATACACAGGTATATACATGTGTGTATATGTATAGGTGTATGTATTAAGACAGGGTATCACTCCTGTTGCCCAGGCTGGAGTACAGTGGTGCTATCAACTTCCAGGCTCAAGCGATCCTCCTATCTCAGCCTCCTGAGTAGCTAAGATTGCAGGCACACCAGCACGCCAGACTAATTTTTTGTATTTTCAGTGGAGTCGGGGTTTTGCCATGTTGCCCAGGCTGGTCTCGAGCTCCTGGGCTCACACGATCCTCCCATCTCTGCCTCTTGAACTGCTGGGATTACAGAGGTGAGCCAACGTGCCCATCCCATAAGCTGTATTTTAAACAGGTATATACATGTGTATGTCCTATGTACATACATAACACATGCTTGTGACTTCCTCGCAAAATACAGCATTGTCCAACCCAGAATGTTCCCTACCGCCCCTTTCCAGCTAATTCCCACTCTGAACTCAGCAGGCAGCCGCTTTCTGCTTTCTGTCACCATAGAGGAGTTGGCCTATTCCCGGATGTCATGTAAACCACATTTTGTAGTGTGCAAACAGTCCCGTCTGGCTTCTTTTACTCAGCATAATCTTTTTGAGATTCATCCACAGGGCTGTATGTATCAATAATTCATTCTCTTATCACGGAGTTATTCCATTGTAGCCAGTTTTATTTGTAAAACAGAATCAGAGGCTGGGCACAGCAGCTCATGCCTGTAATCTCAGCACTTTGGGAGGCAGGTGGATCACCTGAGGTCATGAGTTCAAAGACCAGCCTGGCCAACATAGTGAAACCCTGTCTCTACCAAAAATACACCAACTAGCCAGGTATCGTGGCACATGCCTGTAGTTCCAGCTACTTGGGAGGCTGGGGCACAATAATTGCTAGAACCTGGAAGAGGATGGGAGATGGAGGTTGCAGTGAGTCAAGATGGTGCCACTGTACTCCAGCCTGAGCAACAGCAAGACTCCATCTCAAAAAAGAATAAAATAGAATCACAGGTCATTCCCCGTGCTTAAAGTTCATCCACAGCTGCCTGCAGGCTTGAACTGAAACATGAGTCCCTCACTGCAGCCCACTGGTGTTAGTGGCTCCGATTCCTGCCCACCGCACGCATCTCCTAACTCCCCGGACCCAGCATGTCCCAGGCTCAAGGTGAGGCTGACCCAAACACTTGTGCCTATGGAATCCTCCTCACCCTGTTCAACTCACAGTTGCAGGGAGATTTTCCCTGGCCATTCTGTCTGAAACAGCACTGAACACACTGCTGTGTTCCAGAGAGCAAAGTGGGAGTGGGGGACCTTGCCTTACTGTCTGCTGCCCTCTCAGCCCCTAGAATAACTTCCTGGCAGAGCAGTTCACCCTCAAATATTTGAGTGAATCATCTGCAGAAAACTTCAAGCACAGGTTATGCTTTTTGTATGATTCCTGAGTGCCATTTGTTGATACCCCTGGTTCTCTTCTTCTAGGCCCCCTGTGAGGTTAGAAGTAGTCATGCATCTTGGTTTGGCCAATGACATTTGAAAGGAAGTGATGCATGTCCATTCCAGGGGTGAGCTCAGAAGGCTGGTGTGGGATCTACCTTCCCTTCCTTCTGCTGTGGGTGATGATCACCAAGCTCATGTAGAGAGACCCTCCACCAGCCTTCTCCCAAGGGAGCCAACAATACCCAAAGCCCCCAGTTGGCCTGTATTGAATGGATACTTCCAGCAATGAGCAAATTTATTGTGTGAAGACAGTGCCCTTTGGGGGTGTTTCTTATTGCAGCATAACCTACAGTATCCTAACTCAGTTTTTTCACACATAACCTCCACATTCCCCTCCTGCCTCTTTTTTCTGGGGGGTGATAGAGTCTCACTCTGTCACCCAGACCGCAGTGCAGTGATGCAATCTCAGCTCACTACTACCTTCACCTCCTGGGTTCAAGCAATTCTCATGCCTCAGCTTATGGAGTAGTTGGAGCTGTGGGTACAGGCCACCACACCCAGATAGTTTTGTATGGGTGTGTATTTTAGTAGAGACAAGGTTTCACCATGTTGGCCAGGCTGGTCTCAAACTCCTGAGCTCAGGCAATCCTCCCACCCCAGCCTCCCAAAGTGCTCGGATTACAGGTGTGGGCCACCATGCTCGGCCTGCCTCTCTTAGATGCTCTCTGATCCTGTGCTGGCCCGGCCACTGCACCCAGACTGCTTCTTGTAAAGTTAAGGTCACCAGTGACAGAGTGAAGCCCAGTGGTTGACTTCTGGTCTTTGTGTTGCTTGGCCAGCATCTGACATGGCCACTCATGCTCTCCTTCTCATGACGCTTTCTTTGCCTGGTTCCAGGACACCACCCTCTCCCAGCTTCCCTCCTCCCTGTAATACTCCTGCCTCGCCTCTCTTGCTGGTTCAGCCCTCTTCTCCCCAGCCTCCCAGGGCTCAGTACCAGGCCCCTTTCTCTCTGCTTCTTTAGTCACTTCAGCCTTCTACCGTTTGATGTTTTAGATGGATTCTTGCTCCGTCGCCCAGGCTGGAGTACGCTCTCGACTCACTGCAACCTCTGCCCCCTGGCTTCAAACGATTCTCCCATCTCAGCCTCCTGAGAACCTTGGATTATAGGTGCTTACCACCATGCCTAATTTTTTATTTTTAGTAGAGACAAGGTTTCACCATGCTCTCCAGGCTGGTCTGGAAATCCTAAGCTCAGGCAATCCACCAATCCACCTGCCTTGGCCACCCAAAGTGCTAGGATTACAGGCACGAGCCACTGCACCCAGCTTCAGCCTCCTGCTTTTAACTAGAGGCCACATCCTATTGACCCCCAAATTCACACCTGTAATCCCTGCTGTTCTCCACAACTACAAACCTGTATTTTCATTGCTTGCTTGACACTGTTGCCTGGCATCTCAACCTCTCAAATTTCGTATTTCCAAAAGGGAGCTCCTGGTCTTGCTCTCAAACGTGTTCCACCTCCAAACCTCCAATCTTCCCCCCTCAGACTTCCTGAGTAGCTGCAGTCAATAGGCCAGAAACTGTAGAGTTGGCTTTCAGTCCTTCCTTTCATGCCTCACACACCCGATTTGTCAGCAATTCCTATCACAATATATCCAGATCCGGCCAGGCATGGTGGCTCATGCCTGTAATCCCAGAGTTTGAAAGTCTGAGATGGGAGGACGGCTTGAGGCCTGGAGTTTGATACCAGCCTGAGCAATGTAGCAAGACCCCATCTCCACAAAAAGGTTTTAAAAATTACATCTGCCAGGCATGGTGGCCTGCACCTGTGCTCCTAGCTAACTGGGAGGCTGAAGCAAGAGGACTGCTTGAGCCCAGGAGGTCAAGGGTGCAATGAGCTATGATTGTGCCACTGTACTCCAACCTGTATGACAGAGTGGGACCTTGTCTTCAACATAACAAGGCAGGGTGCAGTGGCTCATGCCTGTAATCCTAGCACTTCGGGAGGCTGAGGCAAGAGGATCATCTGAGGTCAGGAGTTAAAGATCAGCCTGGCCAACATATAGTGAAACCCCATCTCTACTAAAAAAACAAACAAACAAACAAACAAACAAAAAAAAAAAAAAACCCACAAAAGTTAGCTAGGTATGTTGGCACATACCTGTACTCCCAGCTACTTGGGAAGCTGAGGCAGGAGAATTGCTTGAACCTGGGAGGCGGAGGTGGTAGTGAGCCAAGATCGCCCCATTGCACTTCAGCCTGGGTGACACAGCAAGACCCCATCTCTCAAAAAAATAAATAAAAAATAAATCTTGAGACCCCAAACTCATTCAGCCAAAGGGAAAAGTCAAGCTAGGAACTGGGTCACGCAAACCTGCCTCCCCATTTTGGTTCCTAAACAAGATGGTGACAAGATTAAGAGCTACAAGCCTCTTCCATATTTTACCCATGAAGAAACTGAGCTCCAAGATCCTTAACCCTAAGGTGTTTCTGTTAAAATGTCACCATGGCAATGTAAATTGATAGTTTATCTTTAGAAGTGCAGTCACCCAGGGCCCACCAGGCACAAATGTGGATCTGGTTGTTCCCTGCCCCGTTCTATGTTATCCTACGTAAAAATGTAGAGTCCCTGTATTTTTCCTCTGCCCCATTAATCTGTCTTACGTAAAAAATGCAGATTCACTGAGCCAAACGCACGAATGACTTTTTCCCTTCCCCACTCTTACATAAGATTTGTGTATTTATCAATATCCTCTCTAAATTTGGAGCCTTCAAAATCATCTTCAGAGAAAGGCATAGACTTATCTCCTGGGCACACATCTTTATCCTAGCATGATTGAAACCTGTCTCATCATTTTTCTTGATTGACAGCCTGACTGATGCTCTGCAGTGAGCTGGACCCGATGGGATTCCTGTGATTATGGTATCTTATGTGAAGGCAAAAGGGATTTTGCAGATGTAATTGAGGTTACTAATCAGTTGACTTTGAGCTAATTCAAAAGGAGATGATGTGGGGTGGGGGCGGCCTAATTGCCTGGGCCCTTTAAATCTGGATCAAGAGCTGAGAGAGAGAAGTGGCCAGCATCTCTAAGTGTACGAAAGATTTGAAGTCCCATTGCTGGGTTAGCAGATAGAAGGGGCTGTGTGGAAAAGGAACATTAGTAGCCTTAAGGTGCTAATGGCAGCCCCAACTGATGGACAAGGCAACAGGGACCATGATTCTATGACTATAAGGCACAGAACCCTGTCAGTGACAAGAATGAGTTTGGCTGTAATCCCAGCACTTGGGGAGGCCAAAGAAAGCGGATCACTTGAGGCCAGAAGTTTGAGACCAGCCTGGCCAAGATAGTGAAACCCCATCTCTATTAAAAATGCAAAAATTAGCCAGGTGTGGTGGTGCACACCTGTAATCCCAGCTACTCAGGAGGCTGAGGCAGGAGAATCACTTGAATCTGGGAAGTAGACGTTGTAGTGAGTCAAGATTGTGCCACTGTACTCCAGCCTGGGCAACAAACGGAGATTCCTTCTCAAAAAAAAAAAAAGAATGAGCTTAGAAGTTTGTTCCCCACATCCTCCAGGTAGTAATTCAGTCCGGCTTTATTATACCTTGAACAGAGAACCTAGCCACGCTCTGGTAGACTCTCAGTCTACAGAAGCAAGCTATACATGTAGGCTGTTTCCATCTGCTACGTTTGTGGTAATTCTTAATGCAACAACAGAAACCTAATACAATGACCTTCAAGCCCCCAAAGCAGGAAAATATATTTGCAATATCCTACCCCACAAACAACTTAGATGCAGGAAATAAGCGACTCCTGCAAAGCAATGAGGAGGACAACCTGATAGGAAAGTGAGAAAAAGACCTGAAGAGACACTTCATTAAAAAATAGCTAATAGGCCGGGTGTGACGACTCATGCCTTTTATCACAGCACTTTGGGAGGCCGAGGCAGGCGGATCATTTGGAGTCAGGAGTTCAAGACCAGCCTGGCCAACACAGTGAAACCCCTTCTCTACTAATGTCAAGCACAAAAATCAGCCGAGTGTGGTGGTCGGCACCTGTAGTCCCAGCTACTTGGGAGGCTGAGGCAGGAGAATCACCTAAGCCTGGGAGGCGGAGGTTGCAGTGAGCCTAGATTGCGCCACTGCACTCCAGCCTGGATGACAGAGTAAGGCTCCATCTCAAAAAAAAAAAAAAAGAAAAAAAAAAAAGTGGCTAACAAAGATGTAAAAAAGCATTGAGTCATTAGTCACCAGGAAAATGCAAATCAAAACAGCACTTCATACTCATTAAAATCCTAAAACGAAGAAGGCAGGAAATAGTAAGTTTTGGCCTAATGTGATGAAACTAATTCTCATACAGCCCTGGTGGGAGATCAGAGAGGTACAAATACTTTGGAAGACTGATCTATGTCCTAAGGTTGAATAGATGTCTGTCTTATGATCCAGCAATCCCACTGTTTAACTTCCCAATAGTAGTTCACACGTCCAAGACAAGACATCCATGGGAATATTTAAATGTGCAAAATGCCCATCAGTAAGAGACTGGATAAAGAAAATATGGTACATACACACCATCAATACTATGCAGTCATAAAAAGGAACGAGATCATGTCCTTTGCAGAGACATGGATGGAGCTGGGGCCATTATACTCAGCAAACTAACGCGGGAACAGGAAACCAAGTACCGCATCTCCTCACTTATAAGTTAAAGCTGAACGACGAGAACACATGGACACATTGGAGGAACTCACACTTCGGGGCCAGTGGTGGGGGTGGAGGAGGAGAGCATCAGAAAGAATAGCTAATGTAGGCCAGGTGCAGTGGCTCACACATGTAATCCCAGCACCTTGGGAGGCCAAGGCAGGCAAGATCACCCCAGATTGGGAGTTTAAGACCAGCCTGGGCAACATGGTGAAACCCTGTCTCTATTAAAAATATAAAAATAAGCTGGGCGTGGTTACAGGTGCCTATAATCCCAACTACTCAAGAGGCTGTGGCAGGACAATTGCTTGAACCCAGGCGGCAGAGATTGCAGTGAGCCGAGATCATGCCACTGCACTTCAGCCTGGGTGACAGAGTAAAACTGTCTCAGAAAAAAAAAAAAAAAAAAGAAAAGAAGTAGGTAACGGATGCTGGGCTTAATACCTAGATGGGATTATCTGTGCAGCAAACTACCATGGCACATGTTTACCCATGTAACAAACCTGCACATCCTGCACGTGTACCCCTGAACTTGTAAGTTGAAAAAATACAGTTCACCAAAGGTTAAAGAATATTTAAATTTGCATAATTCATGATGCCTTACAACAGCCCAGCTCTCCAAGGCGTCTGCGACTCCACCACCCACTTCTCTTTGCTCACGCTCCTCCCTCAGGGACTTTGTACTTGCTGCTCCACTGCTTAAAAACCTCTGCCCCTAGAGTTGTGATTCTCAGCTAAGAAGGTGATTTTGTTCCCCTGTGGATGTGTGGACATGCCTGGAGGTGGTCTTATCCAACCAGGCAGTGGGGGTGCTACTGACATTCACTGGGCAGAGGCCAACGATGCTGCTTTAAAAATCCTACAGCACCCATGGCAGAGAATTATCTAGCTTGAAACACCCATGGTGATGAGGTTGAGAAAGTTACCCTACGTGTCACCACGGGTCTCTCCCTGACCTCTTTGAAGCCTTTCGTGGAATGTCACTCGCCCAGTGAGGCCTTCCTAAGTCACCCCATTTAAAGCCGTTTGGTTTTTGAGACAGAGCCTCACCCTACCACGCAGGTTGGAGGGCAGTGGCGCAATCCCGGCTCACCGCAACCTGTCTTCTGGGTTCAAGTAATTCTCCTGCCTCAGCCTGCGGAGTAACTGGGATGACAGGTGCCCACCACCATGCCTGGCTAATCTTTGTGATTTTAGTAGAGACAGGGTTTCACCATGTTGCCAAAGCTCGTCTCAAACTCCCGACCTCAGGTGGTCTGCTCACCTTGGCCTCCCAAGCTGCTGGAGTTACAGCATGAGCCACCATGCCTGGCTTATTTCAAGTTGTTAAGTGACCTTTGGACATGGTACGTTTCCCCCCAATCCTGCCCACCCCAGCATCCTTGCCTTTGTTTCTGCATGATGGTCAGACCCACCGTACACTTCCCTTATTAATCTGTTCCCATCTCTCATGCTAACTAGAATGTGCCCTCTTGCAAGGCCGTGGTTTGTGTTATTCTCTCTGGACTCCCAGCCCCTAGAGCAGGTGCCCAAACATTTGTTGGGTGAATGCATGGACGGGTATCAGACTCAACCACATAGCAAATGATAACCAAGGTCTTCGGCCGCTCTCAGCAACTTCGCTCTTCTCTATCAACTGCGAACATTAGCTTGAAAGGTAAGACCGCTGTTGAAGAGGCACTAACAGACAACCATATGAAAGACCGGCTTCTCATCGGCCTGTATTTTATGTGTAAATGGTTTGTCTTCAAGGTCTAGCATGTTGCTCTTCAACAAAGTCAAGTCTGAGCTTTAGGGCAGCTTGCCATTGTGGTCAATAAAACAAGCATGGGATAAAAACGCGGAGGCAGAGACCCCACACATTCAGGAAGCAGAACAGGACAATATTCAGATGGAAAAACCTCCAACAGTTCCAAAAAAGCTTTGTGCCAGATGACAGGATTTGACAAGTGTGTTAATTTCTAATATGAAAGCTCGACTCCCTGCACTAAAAAGAACATCAGTACTATGTCAACTTCAGCACGGATGACAGGCACCCCTTTTTTTTTTGAGACAGCGTCCCAACTCTGTCACCCAGGCTGGAGTGCAGTGACAGAGTCACGATTCATTGCAGCCTTAATCTCCTGGGCTTAAGCCATCCTCCCACCTCAGCCTCCCAACTAGCTGGGACTAATTACAGGCACATTTTTTTTTCCCTTGGTAGAGATGAGGTTTTACTAGATTGTCCCGGCTGGTCTCAAACTCCTGGGCTCAAGCCATCCTGCCACCTCGGCCTCCCAAAGTGCTGGGATTACAGGCTGAGCCACCGCCCCCAGCTGTGATTCCAATGCATGAGTTTTAGGGAAAGAGGCTGGCCCAGATGCACAGCAGGATGGCAGCTCCAGAAGGGACCTCCGTTTGAAGGGGACTGCTGTGATGTAACCTCTTTGGTGCAGTGCTTTCAAATGTTGTCACATGCCCTTGTCAGCAAAAATTTTAAGCATGAACTCCTAACGGATTTCTTCAAGTTCAGAAATGAAATGTATTCTAATATGCTACTTATATTACAACACATACCCCAAAGGAAAATTTTGATATAATGAGATTTTCAGAAGTAGACTTACTTAGATTTATACATCTACCCAACGACTTGTCTTATGCATCTTCTGGGGCACACAGACCCTATCGCGGCAACCTCGGCATTAGTTGGAGTTTGTAAGATTCTTCTCAACCAGTTCTGTAAGTACAATGGTAGCAAATGCACTCAAGTCCAGCAGCCAAACGTCTGTCCCAGGACGGTCATTATCTTCACAGCAGTCACCAGTCACATTCCTCGTAAGGAGGGGCCTTGGGACTGAGGCTGTGAGAATGGGACAAAAGGCACCTGGGGCTATTTCCGTCCTTTCAACTTTGTGTCCTATTTCATCTACCTCTTTCTAGAGCTTTCCATTGAAGACTGCTGAATTGGGCTGGGCTGTGCAGCAGGGCTGAGGAAGTAACACTCTGCATGCATATCGTGAGAACCTTCCCAGCAGCCAGAGCATTTCTGGAAGGCACTGTAGTAGCCATCCCTGGAGTCCCCAATATCCATTCCTTCTTCCTTCTACAAGGACAGAACATCTACTTTTCAATGGGACACGTGGCCACCCAGGATACAGACTATGTTCCCAGCCTCTTGGAAGAATGGCCATGTAACTTTTTCTTAGACAGTTTTGCTCTGTCACCCAGGCTGGAGTACAGTAACATGATTGTGGCTCACTGCAACCTGTACCTCCTGAGTTCAAGTGATTCTCCTGCCTCAGCATCCCAAGTACCTGGGATTACAGGCATGCCCCAACCACACCCAGCTCATTTTTTTGTGTTTTTAGTAGAGACGGGGTTTTCACCATGTTGGCCATGCTGGTCTCCAACTCCTGACCTCAAGTGAGCCACCCGCATCGGCCTCCCAAAGTGCTGGGATTACAGGCATGAGCCACCATGCCCGGCCCATGGGACTAATTTCTGGCCACACGCCACTCACAATAGGTCTTCTTTGCCGATCTCCTGTATCCCTCACATCTTCCCAATCAGACCACAAAGACACTTTTCCAGGCTGTCATGGAAGGAACGCAGGAGAACCCTAGAGTCACAGGACATCAACATGTAAGCTTTCTGTTTCTCTTAGGAAAGACGAATGACAAGTGGAGCCCTTCACTTTTCAGCACATTCCATCAGTGTGTGTCCATTACCACATGGGGCCCAAAGATAAGACCCAGGGTGCGTTAAGTCCTTGTTTGTGTAGACACAACCCGAGCTTGATTTCTAGGTTTCTGGTGAGATCTGGAGCAACTCGCCTCTCACTGCCCCAAATGCATGAGAGATTCAGTTGAATACTACCAGGGACAAAGTTGCTGTGAACGCCTAAGTTGCTTCTGCACAAATGAGAAAGAAAGGTTTCTTCCCCAAGGCAGATGTAGCCCTATACTTAGCTTCACAGGCTTGGTGAGTGGGGCACAGGTCAGGCTTCAACTCCTACTGGCTCCATCAAAGGACATCCTGGAATTGTGTGCGACCTGTTCAACAGCACATGGCAGTCTTAAAGAGGTCCAGGATTTCCAACTGAGGTTAATAAAAGCAGTTGTAACTCTTCCTTCCACTCCAAAAGCATCACAAGGTCTCACCCACAGAGCTCAGGTATGGTGAGCAAGCTTCTTACATCTCAAATAAGAATGCTGTTTGGACAATAAAGAATCCACTTTGGCTAAGGGTTGGCTGCTGTGTAGTTAACATGAATATTGCTTGAACAGTCAGGCTCCGAAAATTGGGGAACTTCATCCCATTGCAACGGAAATAGTCAGGGTAAGGGAAGGCCTGGAGATGCAGGTTGGCTTTTGTTTTCTTGGATTCTCAGACTCAGGACTACACAGTTCTGAAAGCCTTTGTCCTCCTCACATAGCAGAGCCCACCTTGATCCTGCTCATCTTCCCTGGTTTCAGTAGTCATTTTTTTGAGCATCTATTACTCACAAGGACAGGTGACTAACACATTTTAGAGCTACCATGTTAGATGGGAAATGACACCCAGAACAAGGCCACACAACTAGGAGAGAGCGAGCCAGACTCACACTCAGCGCAGCCAACTCCCAAGCTAGCGCTCCTTGGTGAGAAGTCCACAGATACTAACGTCAATAACACTTACGACTGTGTTAATGCTTATCACCGCTTCTAAGCGTCAAGGTGCTATACCGTTCCTCATACAAAAACACACCTCAGATGAATCCAAATTAAGACCACAGTGATTTCTCATTTTAGGCATACCAGGCTCGCAAAACTGTAAAAGTCTAATACATGTGGTAGGCAGAAAAACGGCCTCCTGCAGGCGTTCATCTCCTCCCCATGCTCCTGTCATGGGACATAGTGATGGCAGCGGCAGCCCATCTGGAGCAGCCACTGTAGGAATGCCAGCTGCAGAAGGGGACGCATGGCCAGGCTGCGCAACCCACAGCGCCAGCAAGAGCTAGGAATAGGCAAGAGCCCCACCCGCCTGGCACAGCTGCAGCCACCCAGCTGTAGCTCTGGACCCAGGCATCTCTGAGCCCTCAAGGTCCCACCCCCCGCAGGCTCTGAAGTGCCTGCTCCCACTCCCCGGTCTCTCCCCACTTCCAGTGCCCACTCCAATTTCAAAGCAAAGTTGTGGCCAAGCCTGGGCACTTTTGTAACCCACCTGGGTGTACGTGTGCTTGGAGCGGCACTGAGACACCAGCATACACGCCACTACCACCGCCGCCACTACCGTGGCCCCCTCCAGACTTTGGGTGGCAACCAGTGTGGGAAGGAGGTCAGGGGTGGCTGAGGGCAGCTCAACATGGGCCTGCGAGAACCCCTCGGCGCAAACAGCCTGGGTGCCAAGGACGGCATGTTGATGGCAAGAGGCAGACACGTTTCTGGACAGAAAGGGGCAGGTCCCTGGTGAAACCTCACCTTCAAAGCCAGGGATGGCCTAAAGCCCAGGCTAGCTGTTCCAAGTGGAGGAAGAACTTAGTGCTTCACTGGGCCTGCACGTACTTCCTTTCTTCTGAGCCTCTGACAACCCCAGACTCAGCCAGACTGACAGAAGTCGGGAGTACCAGCTGTGGGAGGGGAAACTCCACACCTCAGGTATCCTCTCCACTGACAGCTGGACACTTATCAGGACCTGCCTTTGGGAAGCAGCTACCCTCTGCTGTGCTCCTTACAGCTGTTCTGTCACTCAATGAAGCTCTTCTCCACCTTGCTCACCCTCCAGTTGTCCACGTACCTCATTCTTCCAGGAAGCAGGACAAGAACTAGGAACCCGCCAAATGGTGGGCCTCAAAGAGCTTTGTAACAAGCAGAGCTGAAGCACACCACCCCCAGCAACACTAACTTGCCACATCGTAGGCAACAAGGAGAGAAGAGCTGTGGCCCTCCAGGAAGCACAACCCTAGAGGCTCCCCAGGCCAGGGCTGTGATATCCTCTTTGGGGCTCAGCAGTTCCTGGCATCTCCAAGCTTCCATGTGCCATCCCATGCCCCTCATTCAGACACAAGTACCCAAAGCAGAAACCGTGCGTAGTACATCTGGTCCAGTCACAGCCTTGCAGAGTCAGCACCTGTGCCAGTGCACCCAGAGCAGCCTGCCCCGCTATAGCACCCAGCACACCTGGCCGTACACAGTGAAGAGACCCTGTACTTGCTCACCCACAAGCCCGCCAGCAGTCTGTGCTTGGTTCACCCTTGGCAGGTATGAGGATCTGGGCCAGTGGCATGAGCCAAGTGCAGCCTACTGGGCCAGGTGGGCAGAATGAGCCCAGCAGGGACAAGCAATGCTCCGGCAAAAGGCACCACTGGCCACAGGGGTTTCCAGCTGGCAAAGCAACATCCTTAGGATCTTGTGACAATGGCAAGGGGGCATGAAGCATACGGATGAGATCAACGTTGCTAACCAGCCGACTGTGATGGGAAGGTTATCTTAGATTAGCTGACTGTGCCCAGGGTCATCACAGGGGTCCTTAAAAGTAGAAAGGAAAGGTAGAGGAGATCACTGCCAAGAAATGCTCTGAAGAGGGAAGGGGCCACAAGCCAAAGGAACGCAGGTAGCCTCCAGAAGCTGGAAAAAGGAAACAGTCTCCCCTAGAGCTTCCTAAAGGGATGCAGCCAACACCTTGATTTTACCCAGAGACTCGTGTCAGACTTCTGAGGACGACCGATGTGATCCTGTCTAAAGAAGTGAAAATGTATACGCCCTGTTGCCCTGTTCTCCAGAGACTCCATCCCTAGGTAAATCACTATTAGACGCCTATTGCTATTGTAACAGGTGACCAGAGTTAGTAGCTTAAAACATTCCTTGGGCTGTGGCCTCCTTTCCTTCATCTCCAAAGCCAGATAAAAGTAGCCCCTCTCACCTCAAATCTGTCCTCGCAGCTTAGTTTCACATCTCAGGTCCTTGTAGCATCTCTCTCTGAACACAGCCAAGACAGGCTCTCTGCTTTTAAGAGCTTATGGGATTAAAGTCAAGGTAGCCAGATCACCTGAGTTTAGGAGCTCAAGACCAGCCTGGTCAACACGTCAAAACCCCGTCTTTAGTAAAAATGCAAAAACTAGCCCAGCATGGTGGTGCACACCTATAATCCCAGCTACTCAGGACACAGAAGCAGGAGAATTGCTTGAAACCCGGGAGGCACGGGTTGCAGTGAGCCAACACCACACCACTGCACTCCAGCTTTTATGACAGTGCAAGACCCAACAAGAACTTATGTGATTATACTGGATGGACCTGGATAATTCAGAATAATCTCCCCATCTCAGATGCCTTAATCACAGCTGCTAACTAAACCCCTTTTATCCTACAAGTTAACACTCTTAGGTTCCAAGGATTAGGAGGTAGACACCTTTGAGGGGCTTTGGCAGTACCCAAGGTACAGGGAGAGCTGCTCAGCCCTGGCTGCCTCCATGTGGAGGGAGGTGCATGGTGAGCAGTGTCAGGAACCAGGAGCAACCAGATGCAGCAGGGCTTGGCCTCCTCAAGGCCACCTTCCGAGAAGTTCATGCTGCTGCTGTGGGGTTGACTCGAGCATGAAAGCAGACGCAAGCAGCCCCGATGGGAGCCTTCTGCAGCATCCACGCAGCTGGTGCTAGAAGCCCAGGCCAGGGTTCCCATGGAGGAGAGGCACCAACGGACAGATTTGAGGGGGTGCCCACAGTGGCTGCCCTCTCAGACTCAGGGTAGGGGCAGGAGGAAAGAGGTATGTGCGTGGCACATCCCTTCCACCACGCCCTCCCATGAACAACAGACTCCAAAAACTGCTGACACTCCTTAAAAGATCCTCCTCTGTCCCCGGAAGAACATTTAATATGGAACAGGGTCGTCATTTACCATCTGGTGAGAGAGGCCCTAGCGGAGGAAGACGCATGTTAATGAGGAGCGAGATGGAGGGGAATGGAAGATGACCGCCATCTGCTCCAGGGCTTTGGGGGAAAGGAGGGACGAGGACAGACGTAGACTCGGTGACCCCAATTTGGTTTAAAGTACAAGCGTCTCAAGGTCTCGGCTGCAGGGGCCCAGGTGTCCTTGGTGATACCCTTAGCAGGCAGATGCCATTTCCACGGTTTTCACATAGAAAGGGGCCCTTGGTCTCCTCAAGAACATGGTCACCGGTTGTAGTCGGTCAGCACTGGGGGTCTGTGGGAGGGGTCCTCCAGGCAGAGGCAGTCGCGGGACAATGAGGAGTTGGCCAGAGCAGGCAGTTTGGGTAGGGAGGAGGAACTGAGGCAGGAAGGCACCAGGACAGATGGATCTGAAAGGGGGTCCCTCACGTCATTCTAAGCACCAGGACAGATGGATCTGAAAGGGGGTCCCTCACGTCATTCTAGGGATAAACACATTTTCTAGGCAACGTTGGGAGTAGAGGTGAAGTGAGAGATCATTTATCCCCCAAATGCTGTTCAAATCAAAAATTTCTAGAACAAAAATAACTCATTCAGTATGGGGTGGAGGGGTGGGTCCTATGACTATCGGACCATTTAATGGATGGGGGAACTGAGGCCCAGACACATTAAAAGGTTGAAGCTAACTGATACACAAGTCTGGATTAAAGTTCTGGCCTGTGGCTCACATGGTTTTTCTTTTTGAGACAGGGTCTTGCTGCTACCCAGGCAGCAGTGCAACGGCACAACCATAGCTCACTCCAGCCTCTGCCTCCTGGGATCAAGCCATCCTCCCTCAGCCTCCCAAGTAGTTGGGATTACAGGCACACCCCATCACACCCTGTTCATTTTTGTATTTTTAGTGGAGACAGGGTTTTGTTTTGCCATATTGCCCAGGCTGGTTTCAAACTCCTGAGCTCAAGAGATCCTCTTGCCTCGGCCTCCCAAAGTGCAGGGATCATCGGTGTGAGCCACTGTGCCCAGCTACGCATGCCTTGTTTATCCACCAAAGTAGACAGAAACCTTCCTGGGAGCAGGGCTGTGGGTTAAGGCTCTGTGAACACCCACGCACACCCCCATCTCCAAATACACCATGAGGCCATAGCAATGAACCTTTGTTAGCTGATTTGATCAACTAAATGCACTTTCCCCAGACCTGATTAGACAAACTGAGACTAGCCCAAATCCTAACGGGGGGGAGGAGAGGGGAAGAACCACTATAGGCCAGGGGACAGCAAACTATTTCTGTAAAGGGCCAAATAGTAAATATTGTAGGCCCAGGCCATGAGATTCTTATTGCAACTATTCAACTGATGCATGGACAATGCTGTGTTCCAATTAACCTTTACTTCCTCAACAGGCGGGCCAAAGTTTGCTAGCCTCTGCACACTATGATGAATCTACTGAAAGCCAGTCATGGGAATAGGGGTACGCGTTACATCTGAAAAAAAAAAAAAAGAGGTGTTTGTCTTTCTCTGTCCTTTAGAAACTAGGGGAGAAACGGAGGTATAGTAAGAAAATGAACAAATTCTATGCTGAAGACTGAATAATGGTATTTACCTTTGATTTAGTTGTTTACTATGTGTCAGGTATCTTACATTTATTGGCTGTAAGCCTCAGAAAAAAGTCAGGAAGATTTAGCCCCATTCTCCAGATAAATGAAGTGGCTCAGAGATGTTAAGGAAGTTGCTGAAAATCACGCAGCCAGGATTCTAATACAAAAGACTATTCTTGTTTTGCTATGATCCACTGGGGCTGATCCAGTCTCGGCCTTGATTCTCCTGTTTGGGCAGTGGTATCATGTTATATTATCCAGTGAGATGGCCTTGCAAAATCACTGCTGGGTGTTCAAGGCATAATAGACAAAGTCTTCTAGAGGCAGTAGCCTCCACCCAGCACAGTATGGTTACACAAGGTAGCCCAGGCTGTCTGACCACTTCAGCACAAATAAGAATTTCACACAAGCATGAAAATTAGAGAAGATGTCGCGATGATGTCAGAGGGGTTTGAACCAGAGCAACTCCATCTTGAATAGGAGCTGGGTAAAACGAAGCTGAAACTACTGGGCTGCGTTCCCACATGGTTAAGACACTCGTAGTCACAGGATGAGGTAGGAGGTCAGCACAAGATACAGGTCCTTGCTGATGTAAGAGGTTCCAGTCAAGCAGCCAGCTAAAACCCACCAAAATCAAGATGGTGATGAGAGTGACCTGTGGTCGTCCTCATGGCTACACTCCTGTCAGTGCCATGACAGCTTACACATGCCATAACAACGTCTGGGAGTTGCTCTATATGGTCTAAAGAGGGGAGGCATGAATAATCCACCCATTGTTTAGCGTATCATCAAGAAGTAACCATAAAAATGGGCAACTAGCAGCGCTCGGGGCTGCTCTATGAAATAGTCCTTTATTCCTTGACTTTCCTGATGAACTTGCTTTCACTTTATTCCACACTCACCCTGAATTCTTTATTGTGTGAGATTCAAGAACCCTCTCTTAGTGCTGGATCAGTAACCCGTTCCTGTAACAACGATAATGTTAGAAGCACCTGGGATTTGGGCAAATCTTGGAGGGTACTTTGAACTTCTAAAAAGCCATGAAAAGGGAGATTTTAAAAATTCACCAAGTATTACCTAGATTTTAAGGGACCCAGAGACACCAACTAGTTTTGGGGCTCCAAACCAAAATGCAGTCAGAATAAACTGGTAAGGGAGGCTGCTTTGGTTGAAAGGGAGGTAACAATGTTACAGGCAAGGGGTCCCAATCCAGACCCCAACACAGGGTTCTTGGATCTCATGAAAAAGAATTCAGGGCCAGTCTACAATGCAAAGCAAAAGTTTACTAAGGAAGTAATGAAAGTACTGTTATCCATAGAATACAGCATTCCCGAAAGTAAGAGGGGGAATGCGTCCACCTTAGGTATACTAGTTTATATAGCATAAAAAAGATCATAAGGTGCTGGGTGCGAGGTGGCTCACACCGCTAATCCCAGCACTTTGGGAGGTTGATGTGGGTGGATCACTTAAGGTCAGGAGTTCGAGACCAGCCTAGCCAACATGGTGAAACAGTCTCTGCTAAAAAATATAAAAATTAGCCAGGGGTGGTGGCACGTGCCTGTGAGCCCAGTTACTTGGGAGCCTAAGGCAGGGTAATTGCTTGAACCCGGGAGGTAGTGGTTGCAGTAAGTAGCAATTGCACCATTGCAGTCCAGCGTGGACAACAGAGCAAGACTACAAGACTGTGTCCAAACAAAAAAAAAAAAAAAAAAATCATGGGGAGAGACATGCTCTGCTGTAAGGATTTGTGATAAAATTTTCTTAATTGCTGTATTCTCCAAGATTCAGTATTATCTTTAAAGCAAAATTAGGAATGCTTCTGTTCAAGATATCAGGGTAACAGGACACTTCCCATTCTGGGTCTCTTTACTAAGTGTTGTAGGATATAATAAATACCTCTTCAAATATTTTAGGCTGTAAATTGTTAAGTACAATGAGTTCTGACATCCTCTCCCAAGAACCAAATATCACTATGTTTGGCTCCATTTTGTCCATTTTAAAGTTTAACTTCTTCATTCTCATCTCCTTGCCCCAGTTTCAGTAAACAACCTTTATCTACTAGTTCTAATCAGTAGTTCACATCTCTTGCCCTGGTCACCTGCTCTGTCCTGAACCATCCTGTCACCTGTTCTGTAACTGGCCTTCCTGCCAAACTACTCACTCCACTACTCAGACTCATACCACTGCTCTCTTTAAAACAGCCAGTCGGAACTAGTTTAGACTGTGTGGTCCAACCCTAGCCAATAGGGCAATGACAGCAGTAGGTGCTACCTGCGTCAGGAGTAAGAACCCCGTCCCTTGTTCAGGTGTGCTCTCACTATTGCTCCACCCGTAAGTTGCCCCCTTCTATAGAAGTAAAATTGCCTCGCTGAGAAAATCAAATTTATGTTCAAGTGGTATTTCTTTTGTGGCACAAAAAATTTTTAACAGTGTTATTAATCTGTTCCCTTAACCATAAACATCCAGAGGCCAGGAATAGCTAACAGTCCAGAATGCAGCCTGCCAAGTCCCAGCCTCATTTTCCTAGTCCTCACTCAGGATGGATTTGCTCTGGTTTGAATGCCTCCGATAACCACAGACCCAAAGCGCTTCTTACCCCTTCTCCCTGTCTCAACCCCCACCCCCACTAAAAAAAAACAAAAAATTCACTGGGTTACATGGTGCTTGAGGTTAAAGTCTCTTCCAGCCTTGAGACTCATTTCTATGCAAATTTTTGCTAATTAGATGAAAACCACTCAAAGCCAGAGAGAGGAGGAAGAATCAGAGACAGACCTTGGCCATGCTCCCAGGGAGAACAGCAGCAGACCAGCAGATGTTAATCGTTTATTAACCCGACAAACATTTGAATGTCTCTGCCCTTTGAACTCAAGAGCTGAGGGACAGACAGGGACCACGACAGGATGCTTCTTTTCTTTCCGTGCCTTCCACCAACTCTTTTGTTAAATATACTGAACTCCAAGTTTCTCTTCAAAGAATCAGTATGTTCAGCTGTCTTATTTTTTGTTCTCCATTTTAAAGTTTTTCGTGGTTCTCCTCATCCCCTGGCCTCTAATTTCAGTAAACAACTTTCCCACCACTTCTAATCAGTAGTTCACATCTGTTCCCCTGGTCACCTGCTTTGACCTGAGTCACCCCTGGTCACCTGCTGTCTTGACTCATCCTGAGTCACCTGTTCTGTAACTGTCCTTCCCACCAAGCTACTCACCCCCCTACTCTGACTTGTACCCCTGCTCTCTTTAAAATAGTCAGTCAAAATTAGCTTAGACTGTGCAGTCCAACCTTGCCAATAGGGAAATGACACAGCAGCAGGTGCTACCCGCATCAGGAATAAAAACCCTTTCCGCTCCCTTTGTTCAGGGGTGCCCTCACCATTGCTCCACCCATGAGTTGTACCCTTCTATAGAAGTAAAAATTTCCCTGAGAAAATTTACTTTCAAGTGGTATTTTTGTAGCACTGAAGAAATATTTGTTTCTCATGGACCAAGATTTGTAAAAATCTTGGTCCATGAGAAGCTGTGACAGTTACTGTGTTTGGAATCCCCTCCAAAAAGAGAAGCAGCATGGTGCTCAGGGCCAAAGCTGCAATCATGCACGTCTGCTCTCCTTGGGCACATGGGCTCTTTTGGACAAGGTTATGCATTATCAGTTTGTAACTGGAAATCATGGAGAAAGAATGTTGATTCTACAGTAACAATGAGTCTTTAACCATGTATACTAAAATCTTTGTGCGCCAGTCCCAGTTCTCTCAGGAACATACCTCACATTTCAGTCAGCCAAATTGGCTTGGAACTCAGGGTGATAAATACTTAGATTATGGTAATTGAGTTTAACAAAGTGTAAGTTACATTCAAAAAACAAAACAGACACCTTGGCCAGGCTCAGTGGCTCATGCCTATAATCCCAGGACTTTGGGAGGCCAAGGTGGGGCAGATCTCTTGAGCCCAGGAGTTCAAGACCAGCCTGGACAACATCACAAGATCCCATCTGTAAAAAGAAAACAAAAACCACCTTTGTAAACCTATATGAATATTACCCAGTGGGAGATAATCCATGGAGAAGAAGGAAAGGACTGGCAAAGAGGTCAAAGGTCTAAATGTGACCTATTTCTGTTCCAAAGGATTTTGGAACAGCAGCAGTGACTTTAATGGCTATAAAGCCAGAATTTCACTATGGTGTACTAGTTATGATTTATATGCATTATCTTACTAATTATCACTCTCCCTGGGTACTATTATCCATTTTACAGATGTGGAAACCGAGGCTCAAGTTGCACAGTAGGAAATCTCAGATGTGTGAAAGCAAAATAAATCTTGGGGCCCCCAAATCTAAGCTGAAGGGAAAAGTCAGGCTTGGAACTGCTTAGGGCCAACCTACCTTCCATTCTATTCAAAGTCACCCTCTGCTTACTGAGATAAATGCACACTCCATTGCCTCCTTTGGAAAGGCTCATCAGAAACTGAAAAGCATGTAACCATTTGTCTCTTATCTACCCAGGACCTGGAAGCCCCCTCCCTCTTCAAGTCTTCCCACCTTTGCTTCAGGTTGTCTTGCCTTTCTAGACCTGCCTCACCTTTCCAGAGTGAACCGATGTTCATCCTGCATATGTTGATGTCTCGTGTCTCCCTAGCATGTATACAACCCAGTTGTGCTCTGACCACCTCGGGCACATGTCACCAGGACCTCCTAAAGCTGTGTCATGGGCATGTGTCCTCAACTTTGGAAATTAAACTTTCCAGATTAACTAAGACCTATCTCAGAATTTCAAGGTGTGCAGATGTACACCACATGCTGAGTCTAGAGCCTTTGGTCTTGACCCCTGGGTGCCCCCTGCCTTTCATAGACACCTGTAGGCAGATCTAGTGAGTTCTCTAGCAAGAATGCATTTAGGAAGCCGCCCAGGTGATTCAATGGTCAGCCAATATGGGGACTGTGAGATAAACAGGTTCTCTGCTTTTTCCTACAAGTTATGACATTGAGTAGCTACAGAACATCCTTAGTTCACCTCTTAGTGTATCCTTTTTGAAAGGATAAACTAACCTCTTTAAATGCATGACTGTGGAAATCAAATCAGATGACGCATATCAATTGTGGTAATCAAATCAGATGATGCAATCAGATGATGAGTCATCATGTGCACATATTATGCATTATCATAGTTGTAAGAAGTTCTTATCACTGACAGAGACTAAAATCTTGTTTTTGCCTGAATAGAGCCATCCCCCAAAGTGTAAGAAAACCTTGTTACAAAAGATATGACTGCAATCAAGAGGGGGTCAGGCCAGGCCTGGTGGCTCATCCCTATAATCGCAGCACTTTGGAAGGCCAAGGCAGGAGGATTGCTCCAGTTTATGAGTTTGACACCATCCTGGACAACATAGCAGGACCCTGTCTCTACAGAAGTTTAAAAATTAGCCAGGAGTGCTGGCATACATCAATAGTCCCCAGACACTTGGGAGGATTATACTTAAGCCCAGGAGGTTGAGGCTATGATCGTATCACTGTACTCCAGCCTAGATGACAGAGTGAGATCCTCTTTAAAAAATAATAATAATAAAAATAAAAAACAGGGGGGTAGTGGGGAAATGGGGGTTGGGGAGTAACTCAGCATTGGAAATAATGAACAGAAATGACGTTAGAAAATCCATTTGTACCCAAAAAGCAGAAGGGCCAAAGACCAGAAGACATCAGAAAGGAGAATAACCAGAAAGATAATACAAAGGACAAGAAAGAGTGAATCATGAAACCAACGCTTTCTGCAGACAGACCCCCTGAAACTAATGCTATGGAATTAAAGATGAAATGCTCCCGATTATTGTAAATACAAAATTGTATGCAGGATTGTGTCAAGACAATGCCAGGTTGGACTGCCAGAATGAGCCAACAGCGTGTGATGTGCTTCCCCTGCAGAGAGCCTATGAATGCACATGCAGTCAGGGAGGTTTCACATCACTAAGATTCCTATCCCAGAAAAGCAGATGTTCATAGCTCTGGGAATGGAATGCGACCCCGGGGGGAGCCTATAAATGGATGCATGGGGGGCGCCTGTCCATATGGGTAAGATAGGGCTATAAATGCCCTCATCTTGCCACGGCTCTTCTAGGCCTCCTTAGGGTTAAGGCATACTCCCTTCTGAGAATTTTCTGGTCTAACCGGTTGTCTAACTTCACATCCTGTTTCTATGAATTGTTTGTAACCAGCCTTTGCTGTAGCTGTTACTGCTGATTATTATCTTGCTAATCACAGGTTATGGCAAGACTGTTCCTGTTTTAAGGCTCTGTTAGAAATTACTGATGCGCACACTATTGTAAATTCTTATCTCTGTACACTGTACTTCTGCATACAGATGTTATATTAAAGAATTACTTCATCCCCACGTGACCATCTCACCTCATAATCAAATGACCCTAAATCCCTCACTAACCTACCCCCGCCCTCACTGAACTTAATAAATGCTGGGATATCCAGTGTGTTGTTGGTACCATGGGACCAGAAGGCAGTGATCCCCTGGACCCAGCTTTCACTATCTTGTGTGTGTCTATTATCTCTCGACCTGTCGATCTGGCGAGACTGAAGAGAGCCCCATTGCATTGCAGGCTGTTGGCCAGATCCCGCAATAGCTTTCCCTAGTAATTAAAACAGTATTAACAAGGATATAGCTGAAGAAACGTGGAGCTGAAAATACTCATTTTACAGATCAGAAAGGATAAACAAAACTGGTGAAAGGAGATCGCTAGCACAGCAAAGTTCTCATGGAACGCTAAAAAAATCCTGCATATATCCAGGATAATAAAATGTTAACCAGAATAGACCACAGTTTAAAAAAAAAAAAAAAAAAAATTTCCAGAATAGAACAAAGTTTAAAGCACTGAGCCATGTCCTAACAATTTTATGCCAAACCAAACTACTGTTCTCATGTTTAAACAAGATGTAAGAGAAGGCAATAAAAAAAATGACTGACTCAGCCCTTTATATTAAAATGTAACCTAAAGCTTGAATAGATGTACTAATATCACACTGCTCTGAGAATTAACCGTCAGATTAATGGCAACTGTATTAATAGCCTTAAGATGGCCCGAAGTATTTTTTTTTTCTTTTTTTAAAGAACAAGAGATGCATGCTGTCGTTGCTTTTTTGGGGGTACCGGGCACGGTGGGGAGATAGAGTCTCCTCTGTTAGCCAGGCTGGAGTGAAGCAGCACAATCATGGCTCACTGCAGCCTTAACCTCCCCAAACTCAAGGGATCCTCCTACCTTGACCTCCTCCCCAGGCTTGAGGGATCCTCCTACCTCAGCCTCCTGGGTAGCTGGGACTACAAGGCTGGTCTCAAACTCCTGGACTCAAGCCATCCTCTCCCACAAAGTGCTGGGATTACGGGCCTGAGCCACTGCACCCCACCCCATTGCTACTTTTCAAAACTGCACTTGAGGTTGTAGCTTATGTAATAAGAATTTTAAGTAGCAGGGAGATACAAAATTGTACTTACTTCCAGATAATTGTCCAAGCTAGAAAATGCTCAGGAAATAAACTGACAAATTTACTTTAAGCAGTGTAGCCCCATACTTTATCAACCTAAAAATGAACAAGTCAAAGATATAATAGGAAGCTTTTTAAAAACAATAGCCACAAAGCTAAGTCTTATTTTAAATGATCTATATAGAGAAAGCTGTAAATCTTTACTGAATAACAGGAGACTTATAATACCATCCTCATGAATGAGAAAGACTCAATGTCAGTCAGCTCTTCTCAAATTTTATGAAATTAATGCATCACAACCCTAGTCCAATGCCAATTCTTTGTAGAATTTGACAAACTTATTCCGAAATATAGAAGAGCTAGGGCAACTTTGGGAAGGGAAAAAGGAAACTGACCACTAGACACCAAAAACATTACAAAGCTCTACAAAACCAGGGCAGGAATACACAAACCAATGAAAAAACGTAAACCCGGGTAGAGACAGAGCTTTAATAGATGTTAAAGGGGGTATTTCATATGAGCACAGAAAGACTCTTCGATAGTTGTCTTAAGACAACTGCCTGTGCATCCAGAAAGAGTACATTGGAACACTGTTATCACACACTAAAGTAAACTTTAGCAAATCCTCAAGCTATTTGAATATAATGAAATAGTCATGGACTTTCCCCTATTAGACTTTTACAAAGAAGTTTTTCAAAAACTATAGAAGAAATGACTGATTAATTTGACCACAGCAAAGTTTCAAGGTTCTGCATGTCAAAAATATCAACAAAGTAAGACAACCAACATCCCAGAAGATATTTGTAACTTACAACAAATTGTTATTGACAAGGGTCCCCAAACCCCAGGCCACAGACCAAGAAAGGTTCGTGGCCTGTTAGCAACAGGTGACACAGCAGAAGGTGAGCAGCAGGTGAACAAGCAAAGCTTCATCTGTATTTACAGCTGCTCCCTATCGCTCACATCACACCACCTGAGCTCTGCCTCCTGTGAGATCAGTGGCAATATTAGATTCTCACAGGAGGATGAACCCTATTCTCAACTGCCCATGCGAGGGATGTAGGTTGTGTGTCCTTGTGACAACGTTAACTAATGCCAAATGATCTGTCACTGTCTCCCATCACCTCCAGACGGGGCCATCTAGTTTTGGGTAACAAGCTCAGGGCTCCCACTGATTCTACATTATAGCGACTTGTGTAGTTATTTCATCATAACGTAATTATAGAAAAAGTACACAAGAGGCCGGGTGTGGTGGCTCATGCCGCTAATCCCAGCACTTTGGGAGACTGAGACAGGCGGATCACGAGGTCAAGAGATCGAGACCATCCTGGCTCACATGGTGAAACCCCATCTCTACTAAAAAATACAGAAAACTAGCCGGGCAAGATGGCAGGCGCCTGTAGTGCCAGCTACTGAGAAGGCTGAGGCAGAATGGCATGAACCCGGGAGGTGGAGCTTGCAGTGACCTGAGATCCGGCCACTGCACTCCAGCCTGGGCAATAGATCAAGACTCCATCTCAAAAAAAAAAAAAAAGTACACAAGAAATGTAAGGTGCCTGAATCATCCCCAAACCATCCTCTACTCCCACCAACCCCATCTGTGGAAAAACTGTCTTCCACACAACCGGTCCCTGTTGCCAGAAAGTTCAGGGACTGCTGATCTACAATGTAGATATTTTAGAGAATGAATGTTTTTCTCTCCCCCAAGGGCTCCCCATTTCACAAGAAAATGGTATACTAATCCAAAAGAAAAGGCGTGTAAATGAGCAATTCACAGAAAATGCAAATACCCACTGATCATATGAAAAGATGTTCCACCTCATTAGCCATCAGGGGGCTGTAAGTTAATGAATTGTTTCTATCAAACCACCAAAAACTTAATCAGGTGTTCTCATACCTCCCTTGTGGTCCAACTGCTATCACCATTTTGGAGAAAATTTTGACAAAGAAATATGTGCCTGCCCCAGGATGGAGCCACTATCAGTATCTCCGGTTGAAAAGGATTTACCAAAACAGCAGCAAGATGGCCTGCCCAGGGGGGCCTGAGTTGTGTAGAGTAGCTCAAGAAAGAACAAGAAATAACCCAGATCACCTCCAACTCACGGGATGGTTGTGTAAACTTTTATATATTTGGACCATAATATACCACTCAGAAAGGCAATTTGTCTGGGTATACTGATATAGCCGAGACTCAAGCGGTGAAAAAACCAGGTTGCTGAATGATAGGTACATGATAGTTTATATGTAACACTTGCTGAAGGCGTAGATGTTAATGTATAGGAAAGGGCCTGGAAAAGTGCACATGAAACTCATCAAGATCAGCCCCAGAGGAGAAAGGAGACCAGGTCCTAGAATCATGGTAGGTGGTCACATTACAGTGGGTAGCTAGCCAGACACAAGCAAGGAAGCAGCAGCCCCCAGCCCACCACCACCATGAATGCCAGGCCACTGTCGGGTGATGTTCTGGCAGTTGTTAATGGTCTCACGACTGGTTATAGCCAGTGCTCACAACAGATAGACACAACAGATAGCTCACAACAGATAGACACGCCGGAGGCCAAGTGCAGTGGCTCATGCCTGTAATCCCAGCACTTTCGGAGGCTGAGGTGGGTGGATCACGATATCGGGAGTTGGACATCAGCCTGGCCAACATAGTGAAACCCCATCTCTGCCCAAAATACAAAAATTAGTTAGGCACAGTGGTGCACACCTGTAGTCCCAACTACCTGGGAGGCTGAAGCAGGAGACTCGCTTGAACCCAGGAAGCGGAGATTGAGGGGAGCTAAGATTGTGCCACTGCACTCCAGCCTGGGCAACAGAGCAAGACTTCATCTCAAAAAAAAAAACAAAAACAAAAACAAACAAAAACAAAAAACAAAAAACAAACAAAAAAAAGCACAAAAACAAAAACACCCTAAACTGGTGATCAACAGCCTCCCAATAAGATCTCAGGAGCTGGGCAAGTGGGCTCAAGCATGCAGAGAGGCAAAATAATGGAATTTTAAACACTCGATTGGTAAGGGAAGAACACCTCAAGTGGGCTTGTAACAACTTCAGTAAGCACACCCCACTTCAGTGCATGCTCCACTCCGAAGTGCTGGCAGGCCCTGCACATGTGGACAGTCCACCCGAAGGGAAAAAAATCGGCAAGGGACCCAAGACCGTAGAAGCATGCCAACATACAAACCCAGGTCAAATTTCAGCCAGTGCCCTCGGTGTCTCACATCACCTGCTTGGCCTCCTTCCAAGTGTACTTTACCTCCCTTTCATTCCTGCTCGAAAACTTAATAAACTTTCACTCCTGCTCTAAAACTTGCCTTGGGCTCTCCTTCTGCCGTATGCCCCGGGTCAAATTCTTTCTGCTGGCTAGATGCGCTGTCTCATGCCTGTAATCCCAGCACTTTGACAGGTGGGTGGATCACTTGAGGCCAGGAGTATTGAGACCAGCCTGGCCAACCTGGTGAAACCGTCTCTCTACTAAAAATACAAAAAATTAGCCAGGCATGCTGGCAGACACCTTTAGACCCAGCTGCTGAGGCAGAAGAATTGCTTAAACCGGGGAGATGGAGGCTGCAGTGAGCCGAGATCACACCACTGCACTTCAGCGTGGGCATCAGGCTGGACTTTTTACTACGACTCAAAAAAAAAAAAAAGAAAAAAAATCTCCTGCAAATGTTTATGGATTTCCTGCTGGTAACAGAAGACTGTCTTGATTTTTTAAGATTGCTTCTAAAACTAAAGGATGAACAAACTGAGTAATTAAAAACCCTTTTAAAATGGAAAGCTGTTTTGCCCCCCAAATTTCCCATTAATTGGATAATCACTTCACGCCAAATTCTAAAAGCCCAGAAGAAATAATGAGCCAAGTGGTGAAAATAAAAGGATTAAACAAGTTCCTAAACTTATGAGAAAATGTTTTGTTTAAGCATAAAAACCTTAACTTCTTTACATCAAATGACAGAAGCCAAAAATCAAAAGGCACACAAATATCAATACATATGCAATATAAAAATAATCTACAAGGTAGTAAAGACCAAAAATTCTATAATCGAATAGGCACACAATTTCCAGAATTAAACCAATAGACCCAAGAACGTGTCTGACCTCAGGTGGCAGGAGGATCAATTAAAACAAATGATAGGCCATTTATTTTTGGCTACCAAACTGGTCCAAATCAAAAATAAAATACTTACTCTTGACAAAGTAGGATGAACCATTCCAAGGGGTACTGTGCAAAGGAAATAGATACAAACCACATGTCACTTATAAGATTACCAGAACCCATTGCAAAAAGAAACAAGTGCAATTTTAATACTGTATCTATTTAACACACTATCAAAAGTACTATTTTGAGTCACTATAAACATTTACAAGCTATTCACTTTGGAGGGGTACTAATACTTTGAAATTTGGCATGTGTCTTACGCTGCTACTGTATCTCAATCCAGATGCAAAATTTTTTTACTACAAATGGAAGTTTCATAAAATTCTCCATTGAAAAGAACATTCACATAGTCAAGTTGTTTCGAACATATTTAAGCTTCCCAATAAGAAAAGCAGTAACAGGTCTTAGAATGTATTCAAGAGTGGTTAAAATTAATTCAAGCCTCAGTTCCTCAGTCGCACCAACTTTTTTGAGACAGGGTCTCACCCTGTCACGCAGGCTGGAGTGCAGTGGCGGGATCACAGCTCACTGCAGCATCTGCCTCCTAAGCTCAAACGATCCTCCCACCTCTGCCTCTTGGAGTAGCTGGGACCACAGGCATGTACCACCATGCTCCACTGATTTTTTAATTTTTGTTGGGAGATGGAGTTTTCCCATGTTGCTCAGACTGGTCTCAAACTCCTGAGCTCAAGTGATCCCCCCCGCCTCGGCCTCCCAAAGTGCTGGGATTACAGGCTTGAGCCACCACACCCCGCCTTGACCACTCTTCAAATGCATGAAAGCCACCTGTGGCTGGTGGCTGCATACTGAAGGCTGCAGTCCTAGAATAAGTGCACCTGCCCAACCCAGGTCCCGGCTATAGGTGGAAGCAGCTCTTTCCCTCGTTTCACAAGCCCTCACCTCACAGTGCTCGTTGATCAACATTCCCCGGGGATTTTCAGACTCCTCCTGGCCTCATCCACAGGTGCCTTCTAGACCTTCCCTGTTCTTGCTGGGACTTTCGCCATGAGACACACAGCCCAGTCCCTAGTCAATTCCCACCTTTTGAGTTCTCGCACTGTGAATTGTAAATAATGGGAACAAACATGATACTGCAATCAACAGACTCCTTTTATCAAGTAAATTGTGTGCTAAATGCTTTGCATCCTTTATCAATCATCTGTATCCCTTCCAATTATGCAAGAAACTGAAGCTTAAAGAACATGTTAGGGCCTCAGTATTACCGAGCAAAGAACCATTTGTCCTTGTAAAGGGAGCTAACTGGCCCCAAACCCCATGCTCTCTCCCCTTCCTCATGGTTCTGACCTAATTATGCTATCTCCCTCCCCCAGTCACCAAGTGACTCCCAGCGCTCCTTGTGGATTGGGGTCAGCGGGACCCTGCCTAGCACACTGCTTCTTCGGACGTTAGGCCAAGATGGCACAAAGATAAAGGAGACCCTCACATGGGAGCCTACCCTTCTCTAAGTAATGAGCTACTGTGCTAGGTGCCTTACATAGATGCTCATTTAATTCTACAGCTATTTGTGAAGTCAAAACTGTAATCACCATTTTATAGATAAAAAGTGAGTCACTCACAGGCCAACAGCTGGGAGGCTGTGGGGCTGGGATTTGGTAGTGGACTGCTCCCTTACCAGGAAACCGGGGATGCAGGGGAAGCCCACCAGGCAGCGTTCACCCCATGTCCCCGTCTTTTCCTGAGATGATCACAGTACTTGTCTCCAGGGTCTGTGGTCCCACCAGACCCTAGTCGGCAATGTGTCAATCAACAGTTCTGTTTTGTTTTTGAGATGGGGTCTCACTCTGGCCCAGGCTGGAGGGCAGTGGCAGGATCTTGGCTCACGGCAATCTCCGCCTCCTGGATTCAAGCAATTCTCTTCCCTCAGCCTCCTAAGTAGCTAGAATTACAGGCACCTGCAACCACACCTGGCTAATTTTTTGGTAGAGACAGGGTTTCACCATGTTGGCCAGGCTGGTCTCCAACTCCTCACCTCAGGTGATCCACCCACCTCAGCCTCCCAAAGTGCTGGGATTACAGGCATGAGCCACCGCGCCCAGCCAATAACCCTTTCATTACTGTGCACTTGCCCCATGATGAGCCATTCTGGAAGCCACTGTGTTGGATGTCATTGGGTCCTCACGCTGCTGTAGCAGTGTATGAAGCATTGACCTTTATTTCCACACACAAGTCTCTTACAAGCCTATGGCTGAGGTGCTATCATTTCCATTTCAAGGAATAAAACAATAACCAAGCTTACCATGGCAAGTCTAAAACCACAAAGCTAGTAAACAGCAAAGTTGGGGCACTAAACCATACCCTGAAGCTGGAGTTCACTCTGAACGTTTTTTGAGACGGAGTCTCATTCTGTCACCAGGCTGGAGTGCAGTGGTGCGATCTCAGCTCACTGCAACGTCCACCCTCCTGGGTTGAGGCGATTCTCCTGCCTCAGCCTCCGAGTAGCTGGGACTACAGGTGCCTGCCACTACACCTGGCTAATTTTTGTATTTTTAGTAGACACGGGATTTACCATATTGGCCAGGCTGGTCTTCAACTCCTGACCTTGCGATCTGCCCACCTCGGCCTCCCAAAGTGCTGGGATTACAGGTGTGACCCACCACGCCTGGCCTATTCCTTCATTCTTACAGGCAAACACCATTTGTTGGACACCTCCTGTGTACTAAGGCAACTGGGATACAAAAAAAATCAGACGTGAACCTGTTAGAAAAAAAGAAAACCTGAAAGACTTCTTAAAAAGCAGCCCACGATGGCTGTAGGTTGGACACAGAGGTAAAATGAACTAAGCCTATGAACGAAAACAACCCTGGCCAGTGAGGCTGGAGTTAATCAGATATTTCACTGCCATGCAGCAGGTGCCTACCACATGAAGAGCAAAGGCAGGAGACTCAGTCCTCCCTCTGTAAACTCTAAGAGGCCTTTGTACTTGTTAACTTTTTACCCTATACACTGTGAAAGGAAAATAAATGTTGGCACCCCCAAATCACTAAGCTAGAGGGAAAAATCAAGCTGGGAGCTGCTTAGGGCCAACCTGCCTCCCATTCTATTCAAAGTCATCCCTCTACTCACTGAGATAAATGTGTATCTGATTGCCTCTTTTGGAGAGGCTAACCAGAAACTCAAAGATGCAGCCAGCAGGCGGCACAGTGGTTCATGCCTGTAATCCCAGAACTTGGGGGAGGACGAGGTGGGTGGCTCAGGTGAGGTCAGGAGTTCAAGACCAGCCTGGCCAACATGGTGAAACCACCCCCTCCCCACCCAAAATACAAAAATCAGCTGTGTTTGTTGGCAGGAGCCTATAATCCCAGCTACTCAGGAGGTGGAGGCAGGAAAATCCCTTGATCTCAGGAGGCGGGGGTTGCAGGGAGCTGAGATCACACCACTGCACTCCAGTCTGGGCAACAAACACTGTCTTTAAAAAAAAAAAAAACCCACAAAAGAACGCAACTGTCTCTTATCTATCTAGGACCTGGAAACTTACTCCCCACTTTGAGTTGTCCCGCCTTCCAATCACAACTGTAACAACGTCACCTTTTCTTCATTGCCTACTCCAGGCTTCTCAGTTTCCACGAAGTCTGTGTTCCTGGACTATCATCCTCAAACTTGGCTCAAAATAAAGTCAATTTTGGTTCCTATCTACAGTGCCTGTTATTTTAACCTTTTGGGTTGACAATTCTTACTCCCAGGAGGTAAATCCTCAGTGGGCGACTATAGAAACATCCATCAGTAAGTTCCCACATGCTACCTCCCTCACCTGCCACTTCCCAGGCCCCCTGTCATCACCTGTGATCATATGCTTAGTCCCAAACGGCAGTGACAGGCGTCTTTTCCAGGTTGAAGCACTTAGGAGTTGAGGCATGACTCTCAGCCTCTCCTTGGGGGCCAGACTGAGCTGGTGGCATCACAGGTAGAATCAGCCTGGATCCTGAGTCACCACATGGAGGCCTGTGTGCTCAGTGGATTGTTCGAGTCAAGAGGCAGCTTGGGTGGGTCAAGCCACTGGAATGTTGCTGTTACTGCAGCATAGCCTAATACATTCTGATTAGACCAGTGATGTAGGGAAAGGAGAGGTTAGCCTGTTACTGTGTTATTATAGATAGAAGTTAGTTTGAGAGACTCCATTTGGCTTTGTATTTGAGATGCTGTTAATCTGTGACTCTACCCCCAATCTTGTCCTTGCTAGGAAACATTGCTGTGCTAATTAAAGTTGAAAGGATTTTGGGCTGTAAGGAATGTGCTTTGTTAGGCAAATGTTTAAAGCCTGCTTGTGGTTGAAGGTCAGTACCATTCCCTTAAATCTCAGTAAAAGAAAAACATCTGTCTCCTGCCCGATCCTGGGAAAATGCAACAGCTCCGTGTATCTGTATGCCTTACTGCTGATTTACTCCCTTATCTTTTTGGCAATAAATACCGAGGGAACTCAGAGACCAGTGCCAGTGTGGGTCCTCTGAAAGCACAGCACTGGTCCCCTGGGGCCCCGCTTTTCTTTCTCTATACTTTGTCTCTGTGTCTTTATTTCTTTTCTCAAGTCTCTCGTTTCCACCTAGCGAGAAGCACCCACAGGTGTGGAGGGGCAGGCCACCCCTTCACAGTCAGACATAAACTTATGTACTCTACAGAGTTAAAAGCTGTAAACTTGTTTTTTTGTTAACAGGCCTCACGTTGTGGCCCAGGCTGGAGTTCAGGGGGTGCAATCGTATCTCACTGAAATGTCGACCTCCCAGGCTCAAGCCATCCTCCCACCTCAGCCTCCCACATAGCTGCGACCATGGGTGTGCCTCTACCATGCCCAATTTTTACTTTTTTTGGGGTGGGTGGGTGGAGTGGGGTAGAGACAGGGTCCCACTATGTTGCCCAGGCTGGTCTCACACTCTTGGGCTCAAGTGATTCTCTTGCCTTGGGCTCAGCAGGTGCTCAGATTACAAACATGAACCACCACACCTGGCTGAAAAAGCTGTAACTCAAGAGGGAAAATAAAGGGCATAGCGAGAAATTTTAACAGACACCCGACTGATTTGGTCTTGAGAAGGAGAATATTGAAAAGGGTTAAAATCTGGCAGGAAATGATGGCAGGTTAACATTTGTCAAACACTCTGCCATGTGCCCAGCACTGGCCTAAATGCTTATAAACATCCGAGCAAAGGCCACACTCAAAAAAAGCCTATAGGATGGTGACTAGGAGATCTGCCAGTAAAGGTCTCTCTCCCATTTGCTTTGCGGGGCAAAGCAAAAATGACAAGGACATCCGAGCAGGGACATTCAGAGGCAACTACAGTGGCCGAGTCCCCAAAGCTGGGATGCCTGCTGCCTTTAGAGAACCAACGGGAGGGGTGGGGAGGGGTGGGGGTTGGCTGGCAGATGACTCAAGAGGCTCAGGACCCAGATGTTATACTGAGTATCTTAAGGTTCTGAGCAGACAAGGAGCATGGCTAATCTCTTCAGGACTCAGGAGGGTCTCTGCTGGCTGGCGTGGTGGCTCACGCCTGTAATCCCAGCACTTTGGGAGACCCAGACAGGAGAGTCGCTTGAGCTCAGAAGTTCCAGACTAACCTGGGCAACATGAAGAAACCCCGTCTCTATTAAAAAGCAGAAAAATTAACTGGGTGTGGTGGTGCGTGCCTGCAGTCCCAGCTACTTGGTAGGGAGGTCGGGGTGCGTAAAGGTGGGAGAATTGCTGGAGCCTGGGAGGTGGGGACTGTGTGAGGACCAGTGGTTTCAGCTAGGGCTAATTGTGTCCCCCCACACTCTCCCCTCCCTCCATCCCGATGAACAACGGGGCCGTCTCCTCTACTTCCAGCAATGACTTCTGATCCAAAAGCCCACCCCACTCCCAAACGGGCTTTTACATCAAGGCCACACTATTTGTTTTCCTAAAGACTGGCTGCAGGGAGCAACGCGGGACTGCGCCAGAGGAGCGGGGAAAAACAGGCGCTGCCACAGCCGGGACTTAGACTCTTGGGTCTCCCGGGATGAAGGATAACCCGGGAAGCGGTGGGACTCCCCTGATGCAGCAATCTCTGAAACTGCCTCCTAGTTAAGTCATTTCCTGCAGAGGGGAGGAACGGAGTGGGTGTCGCTTTGTTTTCTGCATGCCCACCCTCTCTGTCTCCAAGAACATTGCTCAAAATGTGTAGCCCCACTTTTTAAAAGGCTTCTTCCAGGCTGGGCACGGTAGCTCAGGCCTGTAATCCCAGCACTTTGGGAAGCCGAGGAAGGCAGATCACCTGAGGTCAAGCTGGTCAACATGGCAAAACCCCGTCCCTACCAAAAATACAAAAAGTAGCCAGACATGGTGGCAGATACCTGCAACTCCAGCTACTTGGGAAACTGAGGCAGGAAAACCGCTTGAACCTGGGAGACGGAGATTGCAGTCAGCAGATACTGAGACGGCGCCACTGCACTCCAGCCTGGGTGATACAGCATGCCTCTGTCCTAAGAAACAAACGGCTTTTTCCGGCCCTCACCGCTGGCTTCTGTCCCTGCTGCACTCACTGTGACCAACACCATCCAGCCTCCCCCTGGCCTTCGTCCCCTCAGACTTTCTGCCTCCACCTCTTCCTGCCACACCAAGTTTTTCTCAAACAACTCCCTCCCTCCTCCTCCCTGAACTTCAGTGGCCAACTGAGTCCCCCCAAGTGACTGGCAGGCAGCTCAGGAACCTTCACCAAGGCTGGGCTACTAAGGAAAGGACACAGCTCGTCTGAGGACTGCAGGGAGAGGAAGAAAAGCACCACTTACCTCTACCAACATCCGGGAATGTCCTTCTCGGGCTGCAGGAAACCCAGAGAGGCACACATGGGTCTTTGCCTGGAAGATTAATAAGGGGCTGGTTAATACAATCCACACCTGCCCCAGCCTTGTGCAAGCCCTTGGCAAACTCGGGCCTCAGGGCAGAGCCTCGATCTCTACCACCTGTGTCGACTTCACCCCGGGTGCTTAAGAGAAACTCCCTGGCCCCGCCCCAGAGCCAGCGCTGCAGCTGGTGGGGCCTGGGAATCTGCATTTTCACCAGCGTCGATTACCATCTCCTCCCACCCTGACACACAAAGGCCTCCTCCTCCTGGATCCAGGTCCTGGTGTGTCTACTTCCAACCTCTTTATTACCAGGAGATCAGAGAGGTCTCAGCTGTGAGGGGTTTTCTTCTTTCTTTGTGTTTTATCGCATTGTCTTAACAAACCAAGGGGGGATCTCACTTCTCACTTCCAACCATGAGCCAGACACATCACGTACAGGGGAGCAATGGTTTATCATCCCACATCAGGCTGTTTGAACACAGCAGCTCCCCTCTGTATTCAAGACTTGCATGCCCATTATAGGCAATTTGAAAACTACAGCCAGTTATAAAAATAAGAATGACAGGGGCCAGGTGTGGTGACTCACGACTGTAATCCCAATTTATGAGGCTGACATGAGAGAATCACTTAAGATCAGGAGTTTGACACCAGCCTGGGCAACACAGCAAAACACCATCTCTACAAAAAATAAAATGTAAACAAAATTAGCCAGGTGTGGTGGCATGCACCTGTAGTCTCAGCTACTCTGGAGGCTGGGACAGGAGGACGATTTGAGCCCAGGACTTCAAGGCTATAGTGAGCTATTATTGTACCACTGCACTCCAGCCTAACTGGCAGAGAGAAACTCTGTCTCTACAAAAATAAATAATAAAATAAAATAAGAATTAGAATCACCCGACATCCTATTAGCCACAGACACCAGCATCCATTAACACTTTGATATTTTTTCATCCAGTTTCTATTTCCTATGCATCTACTTTAGCATAATTAGGAGCTTACCAAATACAGCATTTTTCTCCTTTTTTAAAAAAAGGCCTATTAAGGTGTAATTGACTTAAAAAGGATAATTGACATAATTAAACAGCACATATTTCATCTGTATAATAGAATATGTTTTCACACTTGTATACACCATGACAATCAACATAATGAATGTGGCTGGGTACAGTGGCTCACACCTGTAATCCCAGCACTTTGGGAGGCTGAGGCAGGCAGATCACTTGAGCTCAGGAGTTCGAGATCAGCCTGGTCAACTTGGTGAAACCCCGTCTCTACTAAAAAAGTAAACAAATTAGCCAGGTGTGGTGACAGGTGCCTGTAATCCCAGCTACTTGGGAAACAGAGGTAGAAGAATCGCTTGAACCTGCGAGGCAGAGGTTGCCTGAGCCAAGATTGCACCAATGCACTCCAGCCTGGGAGACAGCGAGAGCGAGACTCCATCTCAAAAAAAAAAAAAGATAATGAACATTTCCAACACTTCCAGGTGTTGGAAATAATGACATTTTTATTTTTGAATAATTCTAACTTTACAGAAAACTTACAAAGATAGTAGAGACCATTCTCCTTTATCTCTCAGTCACGCAAATATTAATGTCTTACATGCCTACGGTACATTTATTAAATAAAACCCAAGAAATTAATATTGGCATATTACTATTAACCAAACTAAAGGCTTTATTTGAATTTCATCAGCTTTTCCACTGATGTCCTTTTTCTGTTCCACCATTCCAGTCCAGCATCTCATATTGTATCTAGCCAAATGTGGTTTAATATATTCCCATTACTTACCACATTACTAAGCATTATGTAGTGGAAATCTCTTCAAAAACATTGTTTTAAAGGTTGCTTCCCATTTCTTGGTATCAATTTATTGTATTGCTTAACTTAGGTTATTTCCAAGTTTTGCTCTCATAAGCACTGTTGCAATGAAATTCTTTGTATCTAAATCTCACATCTCATGTTGTTTCCTGGAGATATCCTCCTTGAAATAAAGCCAGTAGGTTAAAAGTCTTTTGATACATGCTTGCTTTTAATCTTCTCAAGAATGCAGTAACACTTTGCAAGCATCCTAAGAATACTTTTTTTTCCAGTGGAGAATCATTCATGGAAGCAAAAATTAAAGGATGGAAGTTTAACGAGAAACAGGATATTTACATGATCTCAAAATATCTCCCTGCATATTACTTGTCGATTACCAAGAAAACAGTACCAACTTTACATTGGAGAAAACTCGCAAGACTGTTAATTGAGGAATCAACGTTAACAACATCAGAACAAGGCAAACCAACATAATGGGCTTCACCTGGCATATGAAGGCAAACACAAAATCAGCCTGTGATCATCTTGCCAAAGATGCAAAACCTGAATTGAATAACGAGAACACCCGAGGCAAACAGCATCGAGGGACGTGTACCTAATAATCGACTTGTTCTCTTCAAAACCGTCAATGTCATGAAAGGCTGAGGAACATTCTAGGTGAAAGGAGATTAAAGGGACATGACTACCAAATGCAATGGATAATCCTGGATGGAATCCTGAACCAAAAAAAAAAAAATCTTAAAATTTTGATATAAGATATATTCTTGGGAAAATTGATCCAGAGATTAGATGATAGCACCATGTCAATGCCAAAAAAAATTCTTCTTCTTTTTTTTTTTTTTTGAGACAGAGTCTCACTCTGTCACCCAAGCTGGGCGTGGTGATTACAGCAAGATTGATTATTTATTTACTTCTGTATTTATTTTCGAGACAGGGTCTTCCTCTGTCACCCTGGTGGGCTGCAGTGCAGTGGCACTATCATGACTCACTGCAGCCTCCAACTTTGAGGCTCAAGTGAGCCTCCCACTTCAGCCTCCTAAGTAGCTGGGACTATAGGTGTGCACCACCTTGCCTGGCTAATTTTTTATTTTTTATAGAGACGAGGTTTCTCCATGTTTCTCTGGGCTGGTCTTGAACTCCGAGGCTCAAGGGATCCTCCCACCGCGGCCTTTCAAAGTGCTGGGATTACCGGCGTGCGCTACTATGCCCAGCTGATTTTTATAATGTATCTTCTTCTGCTGTTTGAAAATTTTACCATGTGGTTGTATTATCTAATCGGGAGGCTATTCAGGAGGCTGGGGTGGGAGGATTTTTAAAAATTTTTAAAAAACTAACTACAAATAAAGAAATGCTAATGAAACAGTAGCTTCAGCGGGAAGGCAGTGATTTGGAGCATGTGTGGGTGGCGCACAGGCCCGGCATGGTATTTCTAAGTGATCCTAATGGGTCTTGACACCTTCACCTAATTAAAGTGGGTGAGCACAGAGGTGTCTGCTGGTTCTCGGAAGGCACCTGTCACCAGCCCGCCGCAGGTGGAGGCTAGCGTGCTGAGCATGGGGAATACGGAGCCTCCGCCCTGCAGCCTGGGCAGCTGGAGTTCAGACCGCACGTTCCCAGATCAGCTCCCACCTCACTAGGCTTCTTCCTGTGACAGATACAGGGCAGCAGAGTGTTCAGCCTCCAGCTTCTGGCCAGCCCACCTGCCCTTTCTGTGCTGTAAATACCGGGTTCATGGAGTGGCTATTGTGCCTTGAAGCCCACCTGTGTCCAGTCTAATGTGATGGGCATGAGTGTAGGCTCAGAGGGCAGAGGCACCTTGGAGACCTGCTTCAGGCCAGGCACGGTAGCTCACGCCTGTAATCCCAGCACTTTGGAAGGCTTAGGCAGGCGGATCACCTGAGGTTAGGAGTTCGAGACCAGCCTGGCTAACATGGCGAAACCCCATCTCTACTAAAAAATACAAAAACTAGCTGGGCGTGGTGGCATACGCTTGTAATCCCAGCTACTCAGGAGCTGACACAGGAGAATTGCTTGAACCTGGGAGGCGGAGGTTGCAGTGAGCCAAGATCATGCCATTGCACTCCAGCATGAACGATAGACTGAGACTCCATCTCAAATTAAAAATAATAATAATAATGATAATAATAATAATAACCCTGCTTCAACCACTTACTCTGCAGCCTTGAGAACTGTACCCAGCTTTTCTGAGCCCTTGTTTCCTCGTTGGTAAGACGGAGTTAATAATATCTATCTCTCCAGTGGCTGTAAGAATTAAATGACGTCATTGTAGGAAGAGTTCATCAAATATCAATTATTTATTTCATTAACAAACCTTTATCAAGCACACTAGTAGGTGTCAAATCCCTTGCTAGGAGCTGGAGATTTAAACAATTATTTATTTATTATTTATTGAGACAAAGTCTTGCTCTGTTGCCCAGGCTAGAGTGCAATGGCATGCTTTGTGCTTACTGCAGCCTCCACCCCACGGGATTCAAGCAATTTTTGTGACTCAGCCTCCTGAGTAGCTGGGATTACAGGTGTTTGCCACCACGCCCGGCTAATTTTTGTATGTTTTTGTAGAGACAAAATGAAAGAAAATATTGGGTTTCACCATGTTGGCCAGGATGGTTTTCAACTCCTGACCTCAAGTTATCCTCCTGCCTCAGCCTCCCAAAGTGCTGAGATTACAGCTGTGAGCCATCACACTTGGCCAAAAAAATTTTTTAAAGGGCTGGGCGGGGCGAGGTGGCTTCTGCCTGCAATCCTAGCACTTTGGGAAGCCAAGGTGAGGGAATCCCTTGAACCCAGGAGTTTGAGACCAGCCTGAGCAACATCATGAGACCCTTGTCTCTACAAAAAAAATTTTTTAAAAATTAGGCAGGTGTAGAGGCACATGCCTATGGTCCCAGCTACTCAGAAGGCTGAGGGAAGAGGCTTTCTTGAGCCCAGGAGTTTGAGGCTTCAGTAAGATATGGTTGCACCACTGTACTCCAGCCTAGATGACAGAGCAAGACCTGTCTCCAAAAAAGAAAAAAATAATGACATGGTTTTTGCTGTTAAGTAATTCACTGTCTAACAGAAAAATGGTAATATATAGAATTAATAGTTTTTAAAAAACGATCCTGGAAAAAAACCCTCCCAGATTTATTGTCTTATTTAATTTTATTACAATCCTCTGAGGTAGCTATTATTATTCATATTTTATAGATGAGGAAATTAAGGTCCAGAGAAAAGTGGAGCAGTGGACTGGAAGGTAAAGGAAGTTAATTGGCTAACAGAGAAGAGAATTCTCTGGGGTTCTCTGGTGACAGTTAACACACTCTTTCAAGGCTACTTTAAGCAATTTTTTTAAATGAAGGAAATTTGACATAGGGATCCAGGGGCCTCATGTAATGCCTATCATCGAAGTGCAGACAGTGTAGCTAGCCTTCCCCCAGGAAAAATAGGAAGTAGGACAAAGTTAGTATTTTCTGCATCTAAGCCAGTCCTGTCTTCCTTCTCTCATCATTGCCTCCTTTTGTGCATCCGCCTCTTTCTTCATCGTCAAACTGTTTTCAGAGCACAGGGCAGAAAATGACCATCCTTGACTGAGATACATACCATCTCCATGACTCAGATACATACCATCTCCATGGAGGAGACCAGCCCAGAGAGCAACGGGACTCCTCCAAGTAAAGACAATCTGATTGGCCCAGGCTGGACCATGTCTACTTCTGGACCAATCAGCTATGGCTAGAAAGTCAAGTAGCCTGCTCATTGGTGGAGCAGGTAATCGTCAAACAGGAGGGTCTGGGTGGCTGTGTCCACCCTGGGAGCCTATAGAAAAACAATAAATTTCAATAAACAGTGCAAAAGGGGTGTCCAGAAAAACACTTCCTGAAGATGAAATTGAAGCTTTCCCCCAAACGCTTGTCTTTTCTTCATTAAATCTGTAATTTCCAATACACTTCAGTGATGTAGAATGTCTTATTTAGGTCAACAACTGTTACCTTGAAAAGTAAGAAGATGAGAGAGAAAAAATTAAAATAACCCTGGCCACTTCTCAATGCCTTTTCATATAAAAGTACAATTACCCAATATGTCCCTGAGGTAATTCTCATGTATGCACTAAAAAATGTTCCCTAAAAAGATATGTCCACGTCCTAACCTCAGGTACGTGAGAATGTGCTCTTATTTGGAAATAGAGTCTTTGCAGATGCAACTAAGTTAAGGATCTCAAGATGGAAGCATCCTGGATTATCCGAGTGGGTCCTAAATCCAATATCTAGTGTCCTTATAAGAGCAAACAGTGGGAAATTTAAGATACACAGACATGGGGGAGAAAGCCATGTGAATTCATGTGCAGACGGAGGCAGAGACTGGAGTGATAGTTTATAAGCTGAGGAAGGCCAAAGATTGCTTCAACCACCAACACCTGGGAGAGAGGCATGGCCCAGATTCTCCCTCAGAGCCTCTAGAAGAAAGGAACCCTTCCAAACCCTTCCCACACCTTGAGTTCACATTTCTGGCCTCCACAACTGTGAGAAAATAAATTTCTATTTCTTTTGTTTGTTTGTTTGAGGTGTAATATACAACGTGCGGACTATCATTATAATACTATATCAGACCAGGCGTGGTGGCTCATGCTTGCGATTCCAGCATTTTGGGAGGCCAAGGCGGGTGGATCACTTGAGGTCAGGAGTTCGAGACCAGCCTGGCCAACATGGTGAAACCTCATTTCTACTAAAAATAACAATAATAATGATTATTATTATTATTATCATCCAGGTGTGGTGGCGGGTGCCTGTAGTCCCAGCTACTCGGGAGGCTGAGGCAGAAGAATCGCTAGAATCCAGCAGGTGGAGGCTGCAGTGAGCTGAGATCATGCCACTGCACTTCAGCATGGGCAACAGAGTGAGACTTCATCTCAAAAAAGAAAAAAATGGCCGGACGTGGTGGCTCACACCTGTAATCCCAGCACTTTCAGAGGCCCAGGAGGGTGGATCACCTGAGGTCAGGAGTTCAAGACCAGCCTGACCAACATGGTGAAACCTGGTCTCTACTAAAAAAATACAAAATTGGCTGGGCGTGATGGTGCATGCCTGTAATCCCAGCGACTCGGGAGGCTGAGGCAGGAGAATCGCTTGAACCGGGGAGGTGGAGGTTGCAGTGAGCCGAGATCACGCCGTTGCACTTCTGCCTGGGCAACAAGAGTGAAACTTCATCTCAAAAAAAAAAAAAAAAAAAAAAAATTACCATATGAATATACACCTATTCATCCCATATAACTCCAACTTGACATTCTTTGACCACCATCTCCCCACTTTCCCACCCCTGGCTACCACTGTTTTACTCTCTGTTTCTATGTATTTATCTTTCTAAAATTCCACATACATGTGACATTGCGCAGTGTTTTTGTTTCTGTGTCTGGCTCATTTCACTTGGTATAATGTCCTCCAGGTACCATTCCACAGATGGTAGGAAGTCCTTTTTAAAGGCTGAATAATATTCCCATTTAAATAACACAATACTCGAGGGAGCTATAGTGCAGCTACATTTTGGACACTGTGTGGGGCTCTGTGAACATTTACCTACGGGGCCTATGCAAACACCACGGAATGTTCAATTTGATGGAAACTGTGTAAGGCACAAATTCTCAAACTGTGAGGTGGAAAACACTGACCACACTGAATTTTTTTGGTGTCGCATGTTGTAGTAATGCATTTGTTGCTCTGACTGCCATGACACAATATCATAGACTAAGTGGCTTATGCAATAGATTTTTTTTTTCTTGCAGTTCTGGAGGCTGGAAGTCCAAGATCAAGGTGCTGGCCAATTCAGTTTCTGGCACTTAATCTCTTCCTGGCTTGCAGATGCCTACTTTCTTGCTATGTCCTCTCCTGGTCTTTCCTTGGTGCACGTGCAGAGAAAGAGAGCGAGCAAACACTCTGGTGTCTCTACTTTTTAAAAACCTTTTTAGACATAGGGTATTGCTCTGTTGCCCAGGCTGGAGCAGCAGATTGGTGCAATCTGCTGCACCAACATTGTGATACAACCATAGTTCACTGCAGCCTCAACCTCCTGGCTCACATGATCCTCCTGCCTCAAGCTCCAGAGTAGCTAGGACTACAGGTGCATGTCACCATGTCCAGTTAACTAATTTTTTTTTTTTTTTTTTTTTTTTGCTAGAGATGAGGCCTTGCTATGCTGCCTAGGCTGCTCTAGAACTTTTGGCCTCAAATGATCATCCTTCCTCGGCTTCCCAAAGTGCTTGGATTTCAGGTGTGAGGCACCAAGCCCAACCTGGTGTCACTTCTTTTTTTTTCTCTTTGATATGGTGTCCCACTCTGTTGCCCAGGCTGGAGTGCAGTGGCATGATCTCAGCTCACTGCTGCCTCCGCCTCCTAGATTCAAGCAATTATCCTGCCTCAGCCTCCTGAGTAGCTTGGGATTACAGGTGCCTGCTACCATGCCTGGCTAATTTTTGTATTTTTAGTAGAGACGGGGTTTTGCCAGGTCAGCCAGGCTGGTCTCAAACTCCTGACCTCTTCATCTGCCCACCTCAGCCTCCCAAAGTGCTTGGATTTCAGGTGTGAGCCACCAAGCCCAACCTGGTGTCTCTTCTTATAAGGACACAAATCCTGTCAGATCAGGGCCCCACCCTTTTGACCTCAAATAACCTTAATTACTTTCTTAGAGGCTCCATCTCCAAACATAACCACATTGGGGTTAGGGCTTTAATATATGAATTGGGTGGGGGAAACCAACAGTTCATCACAAGTAGTCAGGATGAGTAATGGCAGCTGCAGTAACAAAACATCCCACCATATCAATGGCACACATTACAGTTCCATGCAAGTGTGTGACAGGCAGCCTTCCACACAGTGCTTCAAGGGTTCATGCTCTTTCCATCTGTGGCTCTGACTTCCTCATCTCCATGGGTCCACTCTACTCAGCTGGCAGACAGGGAAAGCGAGTGAAGCATTGTATGGGGTATGTGTATGAGACAGGCCTGGAAGACGTGCCTGTCACTTCATCTCCTGTCCCATTTGCTAGAACTCCATCGTGTAGCTGGATTGAACTGCAAGGGAGACTGTCTATCTGGGTATCTGGAATAAGGAAGTGGACTGAGTGAACTGCTAGTCAGTCTTTGCTACCACGGTGGAAAAGAGTTTGTGATGAAATCAACTTAGGAACAGTTGTTTTTAAAACAGTTAGATGGGGACTGGGAGTGCTGGCTTACACTTGTAATCCCAGCCCTTTAGAAGACTGAGACGGGAGGATTGCTTGAGCCCAGGAGTTTGAGACCAGCCTGGGCAACATGGTGAAACCCCATCTCTACAAGAAATATGAAAAAATAGCCAGGCGGGTTGCAGTGCACACCAATAGTCCCAGTTACTTAGGAGGCTGAGGCAGGAGGATCCTTTTTTTTTTTTGAGACAGAGTCTTGCTCTGTTGCCCGGGCTGGAGTGCAGTGGCCGGATCTCAGCTCACTGCAAGCTCCGCCTCCCGGGTCCACGCCATTCTCCTGCCTCAGCCTCCCCAGTAGCTGGGACTATAGGCGCCCGCCACCTCGCCCGGCTAGTTTTTTTGTATTTTTTTTAGTAGAGACGGGGTTTCACCGTGTTAGCCAGGATGGTCTCGATCTCCTGACCTCGTGATCCGCCCGTCTCGGCCTCCCAAAGTGCTGGGATTACAGGCTTGAGCCACCGCGCCCGGCCCAGGAGGATCCTTGAACCCAGGATGCTGAGGCTTCAGTGAGCTGTGATCATGCCACTGCACTCTCGCCTGAGCAACAGAGTAAGACCCCATCTCAGAAACAAAAACAAAAAGACAAAACAAAACAAAAAAACCCAGTCAGATGAATTACCTTACTGTGGAACACCTGAGGGCCTTCAGTGAACTATTGTGCGCTGTGAATTGCTAAGACGGCAGGGAGTGAATGGTGTTTTTCTCATCCCGACTTACAGACTAACGCTGTTTTGCTCAAAGAGCTTCTTGCAGCAAAAACATCGGGGAAGAGCAATAGGTCCAAAACCAAGTGAAAAGGGATGCGCGTGGAGGGGAAAATGACTGGGTGTTGCAATGTGGATTTTGTGGGATGAGCAAATAGAGCTCTGGAAGTCAACATCAACAGAGAAAAGGCAGCCTCACAGTGCAGCCCCGCTGCCCTGCCCTGACTATGGAAGTCACCATCCTGGCCCCCAGTGAGCTCATCGAAAGAGGGCTGTTGTTCACAGGCACTGAGAGGTCAGGTAAGTTCACTGCCGTTGAGGGCATTAAAGCAATTTCCAGACGACTTCAGTACGTCATCTCCTGTGGGTCAGAAGCTGTGCTTTTCTTGGCATCATCTTCAGCTTCAAGATGGAGGACAAACACTGGCATTGTTGAGAAATTTCTTGAGAGCTCCAGGGAGTGTCTCGGCATCAGCCTGGTCTGATGCACTGGCTGGTTGGAAGCACAGAAAACCAGTTTGAATGCAGAAAACCTCTATTCTGACCATGTAGGTCCTTCAGAGCTGATGTGGGGTGTATAGTGGAGCCCAGATTATTCGAGCTTAGGCAGGGCTGCCTGAAGTGTGGCGGGAAGGTGGATGCTGGAAACACCCAAAACCCTACTCAAAGCCTGGCTCTGGCTTTGTTTCCTTACCTGTAAACTGGGGACGATAGACCCCGCTCCAAATGCAAATACGAATACAAATAACAACAACGGTGACGATTAATTGAAGACTTACTATGTAAAAGGCACCATGAGCTATTTTACATACATCATCTCTCATCCTTTCAGCAGTGGTTCTCCACCAGGGGTGAATTTGCCCCCCAGTGGACACTGGGCAATGTTTGGAAGCATTTTTTGTTGTTACAGCCAGGGGAGGGGTACTGCAACTGGCATCCAGTGAATAGAGGCCAGGGATGCTGCTAACACGCTACAGTGCATGGGACAGCCCCCACAGCAAGGAATGATCCGGCCCAAAGTGTTGACGTTGCTGAGATTGAGAAGTCTGACTTTCAGGGATCCTTCAAGATTTTTTCACCCTTTCCCCATTTTACAGATGGAGCAACTGAGGCTCAGAGACATTATCTAACTTGGAGAAACCTAGACGTGAACCCACCTGATAACCACTGTTTACAGTGCCTCTGCGAGCATGTGTGTGTGTGTGTGTGTGTGTACGTGCCATCCCCCTTCCTCTCACCATTCCTGTTTAGTGACCTTGAGCAAACTCCTCTTCCTCTCATGGTTGTTCCAATCCATGCTAATCATGAGAGTGTGCAACTCATGGTACTTTAAAATCAATAAAAAAAAGTCTTAGCTGGATGTGGTGGCTCACACCTGTAATCCCAGCACTTTGGGAGGCCCAGGTGGGTGAATCACTTGAGGTCAGGAGTTCGAGACCAGCCTGGGCAACATGATGAAACGCCATCTCTACTAAAAATACAAAAATTAGCCAGGTGTGGTGGCACACACCTGTAATCCTAGCTTCTTAGGAAACTGAGGCATGAGAATTACTTGAATCCAGGAGGTAGAGGTTGTGGTGAGCCAAGATTGTGTCACTGCACTCCAGCCTGGCAACAGAGTGAGACTCTGCCTCAAAATAAATAAATAAATAAATAAAAATCAATCAATCAATCAATCAATCAAGTGAGACTTGGTCTCAAAAAAAAAAAAAAAAGTAAACTGGCTTTCCATTTCCATTGATAATTTTAAACATTTCCTTATTAGATAATTTTTTTTGTAAAAAGAGTCAATGTGTGGCCGGGCCCAGTGGCTCACGCCTGTAATCCCAGCACTTTGGGAGGCCAAGGCAGGCGGATCATGAAGTTAGGAGATTGAGATCATCCTGGCCAACATAGTGAAACCCTGTCTGTACTAAAAATACAAAAATTGGCTGGGTGTGGTAGCGTGTGCCTGTAATCCCAGCTACTTGGGAGGCTGAGGCAGGAGAATCGCTTGAACCCAGGAAGTGGAGGTTGTAGTGAGCTGAAATGGCATCACTACACTCCAGCCTGGCAACAGAGCGACACTCTGTCTCAAAATAAATAAATAAAAATAAATAAATAAATAAATAAATAAATAAATAAATAAATAAATAAATAAATAAATAAAACAAGTCAATGTGGCAAAAAGTGTGAAGATGATATATTAAAAATATAAATTAAAAATGACTACCATTTGGGAAATATGGTTCTAGAGGTGTCCAGGTGGACTTTCTGCAATGATTGAAGTGTTCTATTCTGTGCTGTCCAATAGCCACATGTGGCTATTGAGTACTGGAAAGGTGGCTAGTGTAACTGAGGCACTGAATTTTAATATTTTATTTTACTATATAAAGATAATGCAGATCTTGGGTGATAACCATGATTGATAATGCATGCCTGGAATACTGTCTTTAGGAGGACTCAGAGGTCAGCAGTGCTGTGATGAATTATTAGTGTCTGGTGTGGGTATGAGGGGGAACGTGATGGTGAGAGTGCCATTTATTGGCCATCCCTGGACTACGTTTTCTTAGAGGATTCTTCTAGCTCTAACATTTCGGAATGATATATTCTTCCCTAAACCTTCAGTAGAATTTAGTACCCAATTAATGATCTGTCTAACCCAGGATGTCATGGAATTATTTGTTTCTGGTCTCTGTGTTTTTTAGAAAACCTCACACCATCTGCTCATTTCCTGATAAAAGTAGAGACTATTGATTAGAAGGCTTCACTTTAAAGTATTTACCCCTATCTACATGCATTTGCCTGAAACTAATTATTTCAGGCTGGTGAGATGTGAGTCACCTTTTCCTTTTCTCAAGAAAGACACTAAAAAGTCACCTCTTTAGAGGCAGGGGATCATTACCAACGGAAAAGGAAGGACCCCATCTGTTTAATGTGCGGCTAAAAGTGGGGTGCTGGAAATAACCTTTCTCCATGTGACCACAAAGTTGCGACAGGCTATCAACAGGCTTGGGCTGTCTTGCAGAGAAAGTCACAGATTCTGCCATGGAGAACAGAGGCAAGGCATGGCGTGGAACATTCCCTCCACCCCCCGCCATAGAAGCTGAATGTCAAGCAGGTTGGCAGCTTTCCCCAGCCCGCCCCCAGTGTCCCTGCCAGGCACGGAAGGACGGGTCACAGGGCTGACCCTGGCTGGCATTTCAGACAGCTTTATAATTACACCATCCATTTTTCAACTTGCCAGTGACCTTTCGGTCTTCTCATTTGTGAGCATGCGAGCATGTGTGTATGTGGGTGTGTTAGATGTGTCTTCTTTCATCTTCGCCTGATGCTCTCATCCTCATTTCCTTTTCTCTTCTCCTCTGGTCTTGTTTATCATTTAAACCACAGGTTGTCAGGGCCAAGTTGGTTTCTCTTTCCTTTCGCTTTATCTATTATGGAATTATCTTGAATGAGCCCTGTCATCTCTCTGACCTCAGTTTCCCATTTGTCAAATCAAAGGCTTTGATTGGATCATAAGAATTGGTAACATTGAATTTCTTTTTTTTTGAGACAGAGTCTCGCTCTGTACCCCAGGCTGGAGTGCAGTGGCGTTATCTTGGCTCACTGCAACCTCTGCCTCCCGGGTTCACCTAATTCTCCTGCCTCAGCCTCCCCAGTAGCTGGGGACTACAGGTGCCCACCACCACTCTCAGATAATTTTTGTGTTTTTAGTAGAGATGGGGTTTCACCATGTTGGCCAGGTTGGTCTCTAACTCCTGACCTTGTGATCTGCATCCCCCCCAGCCTCCCAAAGTGGTAGGATTACAGGCATGAGCCACTGCACCCAGCCGATATGGAACTCTTGACTCTGCCCACCATATTGCTGTCACCTGCTGTCACTGCCTTACTCCAAGTCCTCATCGCCTGTCACCATTAGAACCAAGGTTCTGTCACTCCAGATCTGGTACCCTCACCCTTGGGCTCCCCTCCAATCTGTTCATGAACCTGAGCCAGAGGCATCTTTTGGAAACGTCCGTTGGATCATGTCACTCCTCCACCCTCCTTGTACCCTCCAAGCCCAGCCTCCCTAGCATGTCCTCTGAGTTGCATCATCAGGTCCAGCATCTGCCCACCTCTTGTCCTCACTCTATATCCCTCTTCTGCACTCTCTACCCTCCAGCTCTCCTGGCCCTCAGTTCCTCAAGCATGTTAGTCTCCCTCTGGTAACAGACATTGGTGTAGGTGGTTCCCTATCCTAGAACAGTTGTTCTCTAACATGGTTGCACATTGGAATTGCCTTGGGAGCTTAAAAAAATCCTAATGCCAAGGCTTTACCCCAGGCCATTAAGACCAGAGTCTTTGGAGGGGCAGTCTGGGCAACAGTATCTTTTTTTTTTTTTTTTTTGAGACAGAGTTTCGCTCTTGTTGCCCAGGCTAGACTGCAATGGCGTGATCTCAGCTCACTGCAACCCCCGCTCCCCGGGTTCGAGTGATTCTCCTGCCTCAGCCTCCCAAGTAGCTGGGATTACAGGCGTCCACCACCACGCCTAACTAGTTTTTGTATTTTTAGTACAGACGGTGTGTCACCATCTTGGCCAGGCTGGTCTTGAACTCCTGACCTCAGGTGATTCACCTACCTCAGCCTCCCAAAGTGCTGGGATTACAGGTGTCAGCCACCGTGCTCAGCCAACAGTATTTTTTAAATCTCCCCAGATGACTCCAGTGAGCAATCAGGGTTGTGAACCAATGGCCTAGGATGCCCTTTTTCCTTTCTTCATCTCTTATTGACTCATCCCTTAGAGGCGATGTCAAAGTTTCATGTCTGGTTTCCACCTATGTCTAAGCTGGACCCCTTTTTATACGCTCTCACAGGACCATGGGCTGTATTTTGAGAGCACATAGCTCGGTTTGCAATGACACGTGCATTAGTGTGATGTTTGATTACTGTCTTTCTCCTCGACTGTGGGACCAGCCTCCAAGATGGCACCCAATGTTCTCCACCTCCTGCCGTTACACCCTGTAAGGTGTGATCCCTTCCCACCCTGTACCAGGCTTGGTTTCTGTGACCAATTGCATATGGCAGAGGTGATGGTATGTCACTCTCAAGATTAGATTTTAAAACACGATGACTTCTATCTTGAAGATTCTCTCTCCCCTGGATCGCTAACTTTGGGGGAAGCCAACCCCCATGTCATGGGGTCACGAGGACATTCAAGGCAGCCTATGGAGAGATGCATGGTAAGAAACAAAGACCTCTGGCCAGTAAGGAATTGAAACCAACCAAGAGTCAAGGGGGATCACCTGAGATCATGGATTCCAGAGCAGCCTGACCAATATGATGAACCCCTGTCTCTACTAAAATTACAAAAATTAGCTGGGTGTGGTGGCACATGCCTGTAATCCCAGCTACTCGGGAGGCTGAGGCAGGAGAACCACTTCAATCTGGGAGGCAGAGGTTGCGGCGAGCTGAGGTTGCACCACTGCACTCCAGCCTGGGTGACAGAGCGAGACTGCATCTCAAAAAAACAAAAAAGAAGAAAGAAAAAAAAAAAAGCATAATGGGTGCTGCACAGGTGTCCGTCACAGGTGGGTGGTTCCCACAGACACTATGTCACCCTGGATGGAGGTTACATTTGGGTGATCAGAAAGACTATTAATCAAGTCCCAGAGTCTTCTATAAAAGAGGGATGAGTCTTTGCCAGGAAATCGGTGGATGATTTCCATGAGAATGAGCCATCAGATATATCCCTGGCACAGGGATGAATGAATGTAGAAATGAGTGTAAAGGCTGGGCACAGTGGCTCACACCTGAAATCCCAGCACTTTGGGAGGCTGAGGTGAGAGGGTTGCTTGAGCCCAAGAGTTCAAGACCAGCCTGGGCAACATAGCTCCCTACCCTATCTCTATAATTTTTTTTTTTTCTTAATTAGCCAGGTGTGGTGGCGCACACCTGTAATCACAACTACTTGGGAGACTGGGCGGGAGGATCACTTGAGCCCGGAAGTCAAGGCTGCGGTGAGCTATGATCACAGCACAGCACGCCAGCCTGGGCCACAGAACAAGACCCTGTCTCTAAAACGCATAAAGGAAATGAGTGAAAGGCAGTGGAGGGCATGCTGGGGAACTGGGAGGCCCCCAGCTGGTTTATGGGCATCAAGGAAAGTGGCACATGGAGGAGGGAACAGCTTCTACTCAGATGGAGTCACAGACAAAGTAAAACGAGGAGTGAGAGGGGCTCAGGACTCAGAGGAGAGGCTGGGGATGCAGGGGGATTTGTTTCACAGAAACTAGAGCTCTGGGGGCTTCAGAGGAAAATTGAGAGGAGAGGCAGAAAGGGGGAAAGGAAGAGTTCTGTGTGTGTGCACAAGAACACAAGACGGCCCGGCACGGTGACGCACACCTGTAATCCCCAGTACTCTGGAGGGCAGAGGCGGGTGAATCACTTGAGGCCAGGAGTTTGAGACCAGCCTGACCAACATGGTGAAACCCTGTCTCTACTAAAAATACAAAAAAAAGAAAAATTAGCTGGGTGTGGTGGCACACACCTGTCGTTCCAACTACTCGGGAGGCTGATGCACGAGGATCACTTGAGCTTGGGAGGCGGAGGTTGCAGTGAGCTGAGATCGCAGCACTGCACTGCATTCAGCCTGGGCGACAGAGTGAGACTCTGTCAAAAGAAAAAAAGAATGTAAGACTGGATTGAGGGACTGAGCTAGAGTCTGCATAGAGAGGAAGGATGATATGGGTTGGGGACATGGTGGAATGAGCTGTCCTCAGGGTGCCATACAAAATCCTGGAAGCAAACTGGAGTCTGGTGATTGGTCCTGTGTTTGGATGGAAAAGCAGAGATCACTGGGGTTGAGGAGTGTCTGTGAGAGAGAGAGAAAGAGAAACTGGAGGTCACCTCCTCTCTCCCTCAATGGCGCATGGCTTTTATCTTACTGATTTTCTGGAACTGAATGATGTGAACCAAGAAGAAAGTGTTGCTGTCAAATTGACATTTTCAGTCTGTAGCTAACTTTGTGAAAAATCTTTACCTCTCAATAACTCAATGGAATCCTGCCACAGGGGAACTCAAATTATTCCCCCACTCCTTTTTGTTTTTAAACAAAACATACTGTAAAATTTATTAGTATCAATGAATATCGGTATCCACACCAATCTTTTAGTTATTGAACTGTTTTCCTTTATGCTGGGTTTGATTTCATGACGATAAATGGTACCCAGGGCATGATGGTTGCATTGGTTGTTTAATCTGAATTTCAGATGCCTGGCAAAATCCATGCCAATACAAACCATTAGCTTTAGAGACCTTGACAGACTCGACTGACGCCAAGATCGGCAAGGTGTCCAGGATGAGAGGAGCAGAGATGAGTCCCCAGTTTCTAGTTCCCCAGGATCTGATGTGATCACCTGTGGAAAAAGCCCATCATGTACTGAAAGGGGGTTAAAATTATTAGCCCTGTTGGGGAGATGTCGCTGCACTGTCTACAGAACATCAAAAAGCTTGTTTTCTTAAATGATAATTACAGCAGCTCCATGGGAGAGCTAGTTCATAAAGACGCTCCCCGTGAAACTGCTCCATCCACACAAACAAGCCAGACGCGGTGCTGTGACCAGAAGGGCAGAGGCCACCGCTAATTAGACATGACATCAGCATTTATACTCTCCTGACCAATTACATCGGAAGAAGTAAATAAAGCTAATGAAACTTTCCTTTCATCCAAGCTAGGAGCTGCGGACGCTCCGTAGGTGAGTAACGTTGGCCCAGAAATCCCTCTGCTGGAGATCTTTCAGGTAATGTGTGACTTTATTGCTGGAATTCCTTGGAGAGAGAGAGAGAAAAAAAAATACTTAACTAAATTGAATAATGAAATAAATAAACTTGGTTCCATTTGTCAGTGGAGACATAATTTGAGGATGAAAATAATTTACTTTCTTTTATTTGAGGGGGAGACAGAGTCTCACTCTGTTGCCCAGGCTGGAGTGCAATGGTGCAATCTCCGTTCACTGCAACCTCTGCCTCCGGGGTTCAAGCAATTCTCCTGCCTCAGCCTCCCGAGTAGCTGGAATTACAGGTGCCCACCACCACGCCTGGCTAATTTTTGTATTTTTAGTGGAGATGAGGTTTCACCATGTTGACCAGGCTGGTCTCGAACTCCAGACCTCAAGTGATCTGCCCACCTTCACCGCCCAAAGTGCTGGGATTACAGGCGTGAGCCACTGTGCCCGGCCGAAAATAATTTACATTCCAGTGTTTGATTCCAAGAGGAGCAGACCTGATTCTGCGTCTAAGAGAAGAAAGCCTGGGGTCCTATATGTGAACACACCTTATCCTTTTTGGGTAAGGGAGTACATATGTCATTCCAACTCCCCCTGCCACAGAAGGCTAGAGGCTTGGTACAGTGGAGAGGTCATGGGTGCTGGGACCACAATGCTCAGGTGTGAATCCCAACTCTGACACTCACAAGCTACGTGACCTTGAGCAAGTTCCTCAATGTCTTAGGTCTCAGTTTTCTCATCTGAAAAATGGGAATAATAAAAATACTTACCTTGGTAGTAGGGTTGTTTTTAGCACTCAGCGAGTTCATACATGGGAAGTAATCACAATAGTCTCAGGCCACGTAGCCGATGTCTCAGTTGTCTGTTCCTTTATAGACAAGAGGGAAAGTTTATTTTGTTCTTATGAGGCTGCATTATAAAAAGCTTGCTGCTCTGCTATCAAATATAGTGTTTTTTTTTTTTTTTTTTTTTTTTTTTGAGACAGCCTCACCCACTCTGTTGCCTGGGCTGGAGTGCAGTGGTACAATCTTGGCTCACTGCAACCTCTGCCTCCTGGGTTCAAGAGATTCTCCTGCCTCAGCCTCCCGAGTATTTGGTATTACAGGCATGTGCCACTACGCTTGACTAATTTTTGTATTTTTAATAGACATGGGGTTCACCGTGTTGGCCAGGTTAGTCTCAAACTCCTGACCTCAGGTGATATCCACCAGCCTCTGCCTCCCAAAGTGCTGAAATTACAGGCATGAGCCACCCCAGCCAGCCCAAATCTAGTTTTAAGAACCCAGTCTGGGAGGCTCAACACATGAGGAGGGGGACCATGGGCCCCTCGTGGATGCACGGCTGGGCTCTGTGCTGGGGGATGAGGGTGGAGAAACAAACATGTGATGTTTGAAGATGATCAATGCTATGATTATCTATTATGCAAATACTCTGCACAGACACAATGGACATTGCAGAAGCATTTGGTTATATTCTGCCAAGATTTGTTCACGTATCAGTGCTAAGGTGTCAAGTAGGCTCATGTCAACCTTAAGGGAAAGGTACTATATTGTCCCCATTTTCTAGATGAAGAAACTGAGTCTCAGAAACAGGACACTACCTGCCCACGGCCACAGAGTCATTGAGTGACTGGGAGAGCTAGCACTGGAACCCAGGTGGGCTAACTCCATCCCTTTAACACTTTTCTTTCCCTTTTCTCCTTCCTTTCCTGCTTCCATTTTCTTTTTCTTTTTTCTTTTCTTCTCTTCCTTTCCTTTCCTTTTTCTTTCTTTTCTTTCTCTTTCTCTTTTTTCTTTCCTCTTTCTTTTTCTTTCTCTTTCTTTCCTTTCTCTTTGTTTTTTTCCTTCCTCCTTCTTTCTTTCTTTTGTTTTTCTTTCTTTTTTCTTTTCTTTTCTTTTTTTTTTTTGAGACAGAGTCTCTCTTTGTTGCCCAGACTGGAGTGCAATGGCATGATCTGGGCTCACTGCAACCTCTGCCTCCTGGTTTCAAGTGATTCTTCTGCCTCAGCCTCCTGAGAAGCTGGGACTACAGGCATGCGCCACCACGCCTGGTTAAGTTTTTTAGTAGAGATGGGGCTTCACCTTGTTGGCCAGTCTGGTCTCAAACTCCTGACCTCAAGTGATCCGCCTGCCTCGGCCTCCCAAAGTGCTGGGATTACAGGTGTGAGCCACCGTGCCTGGCCCATTTCTAAATGTATCTATCTTTCCAGCATTTTCTCCATGTTAAGGAGGCCACCGATGGCGAGCCTGGGTTTTGATTTCAGAAACAGTAAAATGTGGAAAAAAATGTGCATCTTAGAATTGAGGAGACGCACCCTGCCCTGGAGGTGACGTTCTGTGCCCTGCCTGCTCACTGCAAGAGCAGCTCTTGGAGGCGTGGACAGAAAACTTCTGCACTGTGCTGCCCATCTGGCACTGCGGGGGGAGGTGCTCAGGTATGGCTGGGGGAGTCAGGGAGTGGGTGAGACGGGAGCTGGGCCCTAAAAGAAGTTTGGGCACAGTGGTGGGCCAGGAGTTGTTCTAAGAACATCACCAGGAAACGCCTAAGGAAAGCAGGCCCTGGGGAGGCGGCTCCTCCAAGGTGAGTCCCGAGGCCTTAGCAACTGAAAGTTGTGAGACACGGGGGCACAGGATAGAGGCAGAACCTGAGTTTCTGGTTTAAGGTGCGTGGGTAGGGGCTGTCGCTATTTATCAAGACAGGGAAATACAAGACAGGCGCGGTGGCTCACACCTGTAATCCCAGCACTTTGGGAGGCTGAGGTGGGTGGATCGCTTGAGCTCGGGAGTTCGAGACCAGCCTGGGAAACATAGCGAAACCCCATCTCTACTAAAAGATACAAAAATTAACCAGGCATGGTGGCTGGTGCCTATGGTCCCAGCTACTTGTGAAGGCTGAGGCGGGAGGATCGCTTGAGCCTGGGAGGCGGAGGTTGCAGTAAGCTGAGATCGTGCGGCTGAACTCCTCCCTGGGGTACAGAGGGAAATCCTGTCTTGAAAGAAAGAAAAGAAAAGAAAAGAAAAGAAAAGAAAAGAAAAGAAAAGAAA